>NW_027395465.1:0-30303 GCF_047511655.1 Castor canadensis | reverse complement strand
CTCAAGTGACAGCAAGTTGAAAATAAGGTGGAGACATCATCTTTAAAAACTTAACTCACAGCAGCATGTGGTGGGCCAACCTGTAATCCAGACACTTGAATTGGAATAGGAGGATTGCAGTCAAACAAGCCCCAACCAAGGCAATAACTAAAATAACTAAAGCAATAAAAAAAAGGAGGCGTGGCCAGGGCTTACCAGGCATAAGCTCCAGAGTTCAAACCACACTACCACCAAAAGCCCACTATCAATTCTTCCTTCAGTGACATGGGAAACCTCATTTGGAGGACATTGTTCCTTTTCTTAAGATAGGGTCTCACTATATTCCTAGGCTGGCCTTGAACGCATGATCGTCCTGCTCAGCCCGAAGTGCTGGGATTACAGATGTGCACACCAAGCCCATGCTCAGGCTGACAGAAAAACTCCATCATTTGAGTTTGAAGCCACTCTGTCTTTTGTTCCTACATTTTGAGTCCATCAGGCTTCAGGGAGGTCTCAGCTTGTCCTCCTACCCCACCTTGACCATGGTGATCATTTCTCTCCTAGAAAGTGCTGTCTCTTCTAGGTGCTCATCTTCAGTTTCTCCCAAACTTTTCAAGCTATGTACTGTAATATACTCCTCAAAGACAAAGATAAATATATATAAAAGTAAAAATTTGAGTTAGCATCTAAGATTTCCAGATTTATTAAATATAAACAAAGGGCATCCATTTAAATTTCAATTTCACACAGAAAATGGAGTATTTGAAATACACACACACATGTATATATAGAGAGAGAGAGACAGAGAGAGAGAGAATGAAAGAGAAAGATGTATGCATATATGTTTTTAATGGGTTGTGTGAATTTTTTGTTAACTGAATATCCTATATTTTATAGCAAAGCCGTGGACGTAGAAGGAGAGACACGATGCCTGTGGCCCCTGTTCAACAAAGCTTGCAGTAGGCAGAAGGGAACGTGAACACAGACACCTGGTTGCCGCTCTGACCTGCGGACTTCATTTGTGAGCTGAACTGTCAAAGATCTCTATCCCTTCTAACTGTCTCTACCATAGATCTGTCAATCAGAGTCTAAGCTCTTATGATGTAAGTACTTTCATAACACACAGAAAATACCTTTGTTGAGAAAATAATCTACCCCAATAATCCAAAACACTTAAAATCTAAGCACACTAATCATACAAGACCAGAATTAAAGTGTTAGTAACAAGCCAGACAAGGTGGCTCATGCCTGAGAATCCAGCGTTGGAGAGGCTGAGGCAGGAGGATTGTAACTTGAGGCCACCCTGGGCTACACATAGGTCCTGTCTTAAATAAACAACAACAAAAAGAGAATGAATAAATAAATTAACAAATAAATAAGCAAGTTTTAGTCACATGAAACAATGCAAGCCTCATGCAAAGAAAGAGGAAAGGAATTGAAGCGTGTGTTTGGAGCAGGTTGGACAGATCTGAAAACTAGAAAGAGACGTGAAAAGGGAAGATGGCAGCAGAAGAGAGAGGAGGGAGGTGGAGAGACAATAGCCATGGAGTCTAGGCTGGGGTGGGAGGCAGCCTCTCTGAAGGCTGGGGAGCTGGGCTCTCCTCTGCCCACCGGCCGCAGGACCACATTCATCCAGCAGAGGGCGCAGCTGTCCTGAGACCACAGGGACAGCAGAGGGCCCAAGGCTCCAGGATTTGAAATGACGCTGGGCTCTCATGGCCTCCAGGAGCTCCCCTAAGCTGTGCTCAGGAAGGCAGCGTCCCAACTAGGAGGGATTTCCTTACCTTGCCTGCTCCCTCGTTTCATGAGGTCCTCAGCCAGAGCCTGCATCTCTACTAAAAAGGCCAGGCAGGCTGTTGACGTTCTTGGGGTCAGTTGTAGTTTGAATGTAGACAACTTCAAATAAATAGAATAAACACCGCCAGCGGAACTCTTGCAAGAAAAACTTTCTGCAGGGTTTTTAAGATTCTTCGTCCTTCTAAGAAACAGTCTTCCACTAAACTTGCCCCAATTTGCACTTCCACCACCCACCATGGAGAACCTTGACCTTCACCAAAAACGGAAATGATCACTTAAAATTGCAAATTAAAAATCAGAACATTGTTCCCTGGCTGTCATCATCAGTAAAGCGTAAACTTCTACGTGTTTATCAGCCATTGAATTTTTTCATTGAGCCCATATCACCCATCGTGCCGTGTGCAAGGCGGTGCCGGTCAGTTCCTGGCGACTGTCAACACTGCCCAGATGGCAGTTGCATGGCTGTGTGCCTCACCACACCTCCTCACAACGGGGACTTAGAACAGGGACTCGGGCAGGACGTCCATGTGCTGTAGCAGCAGGAGGATGGCGCTGCTCAGGCAGGGAGGAAATCCAGATTCCAGTTTGCACTGCCTGCTGGACACCAGGGAGAGAGGCCAGGGAGCTATTTTAGGAGAATGGAGGCTTCAGAAGGGCAGGGCTCCGTTGTCTATATACGTTTTTCCTTTTTCTTTTCTTTCTTCTCCTTCCTTCTTTCCCTCTGACTCTCTCTCTTTCTCTTTCCTTCTTTTTCTCTTTTTCTCACTCTTTTATCTCTTTCTCTCCATCTCTCTCTCACCTTCTCTTTCTCTCTCTCCCTCTTTTATACACACACACACTCTCTCTCTCTCTCTCTGTCTCTCTCTTCCTCCCAATGTCCTTCCCTCTTTTTACAAACAGGGTCTCACTATGTAGCCCAGCTGGCCTCAAACTCGAATCCTCCTTCTTTGGCCTCCCAAATTCTGAGATTACAGGCATATACCATCACTCCTGCAGCTTTCCGTTTTTGTATTCAGATATTTACTCTCTTCTTCATTTATGTGCATGGTTTGTGTTTTTAATATAATAAGTTTTATTACTTTTATAAGAAATATTTTCTTCCATGCCTTGCTGTCAATTGTATTTTAGCATTGAGCTCTATTACTGCTGAAAGATAGTACATATTAGATGTTTTAAAATTTATGTCCATTGGAGAAAAGGTGAGAAGAGGAAAACACTAGGAGCAATATATAAATTCCGATTCTAGGGCAATAGGTAAGTAAACAGAAGCATATGTTTGTAAAAGGATTTTCTTTCACCTTTCAAATTTGGGTTCCTGCAAATGTACTCTGCAGAGGAGGTCAGAGGGAGGACAGGTCACCTAGGAAACCTCAGGGCCCTCATCCCACCGGCTCCCACTCTGTGGGACCAGAAGCTGCAGGGAATCCATGTTGTGGCTGAACCTCCAGTCATTCCAACTGTTTTTGCCTTCCTGTCCTTCATTTCTGTAAAAAGATGTTTTTGTTTGTAGAAGATAGCTACAGAGTAGTTTCCTTGTCACAGTTGTCTGTTCATATGTATTACAGCTGGAATTCATTCATCCCCTCTATTTCTCTCCTTTCTACCTTAGTCCTGTTTGCATGGTGATTTCACCAGGTTTAAATATTCTAATTTGGGCTGAAGGAGAGGCTCCAGCAAGAAAGGTGCCTGCCTAGCAAGCAGGAGGCCCTGAGTTCAAACCCCAGACCATTAAAAAAAAATACATGAATAAAATAAATATATACACAAAAGTCATTCTTGTATACAAAGTACATCAACCATACTCACCTTCTTAACTTCCTTCTCTTACACTCCCCCTTGGTTAGCACCCTCCCCTCAGTGTGACCTGTTTTTCACTCTTGCCCTCCTTGTTTAAGTCTCTTTGTTGTTCATTGAAATTGTTACTTGTTATTATACCTGTGCGTGCATTGTCTTCAGTCAGTGTGACCCCCTGCAATGCACTTCTTCGCCTCTTCCCCCCATCCTGCTTTGTTTGTGTAACAGTTTTCAGTGTGTTTTGTTGTATTTTGTTCTGAAACAGATGTGCTATATTTCATTATTAATTGCTCTTTCATTCCTTCTTGTATTCCTCCCTTGTCTCCTCTGCAGTCCCACTTTTGGATACATGTTCTGTATATTTGTGTGAATGTATAATATTGCTTGTATTTGAACTGGGCCTGTATTCCACTTCTGAGAGAAAACATGAGACCTTTGGCTTTTGAACCTGATGAATTGCACTTAAGATGATGTTCTCCAGTTCCAGCCATTTATCTGCAAATGACAAGATTTCATTCTTCTTTATTTGGGAACAAAATTCCATTGTATATACATTCTCCTTTTTCTTAATCAATTAGTAAGTTGTGACATACCTGGATTGTTTCCACAGCCTGGTTATTGAGCATAACGCTGCACTAATGTTGCAATGTACACGGGTGTGCAGGTGTCTTATTTGTAAACCGACTTACACACCTTAGGTAGATCCCTAGGAGAGGTATTCCTGCACCATGTGGAAGATCTATGTAGTTTTCTGAAGAGCCTCCACACTGTTTTCCACAGTCGTTGTACTAATTGATATTCCAACTAACAATGTATAAGGTTCCTTTTCCCCACATCCTCAACAAGGTTTCTTGTGGTTTGTATTTTTGATGGTAGCTATGCTAACAAGAGTGAGGTGGAATGTTTACATGGTTTTGATTTGCAGTTCCTTTATTGCCAGGGATGGTGAGCATTTCTTCATGTGTTTTTTAGCCATTTGGACTTCTCATTTGAAAAGCTTTGTCCAGTTCATTTGCCCATTCCTTCATTGGTTCATTGGTTTTAGGGGGAAGTTAAGTTTTTTCAACTCCCTGGTTATTAATTCATTGTCAGATGTATAGCTGGCAAAGATCTTCTCCCATTCTCTTGTCAGCCTCTCCAATTTAGTGCCATATATTTTGTGTACAGAAGCTTTTAATTTTCATGTAGTGCCATTTGTGAATCATTTCTCCTAGTTGCTGAGCCACTAGAGTTCAATTTAGAAACTTATTCCCTTGCCTATAAGTTCCAGTGTATTCTCTACTCTTACCTGAGGGAAGACTCTAGCCAAGTACATGACTAGAAATAAGAGCCCTTGGAAAGACTTGCTGGTTCTCTTCACACCAGCTCAGCAGGCCCGGGCAATGGTTGTCCTTTTCCATACTTCTTGTCCTCGACTTTAGTAGGAAAATGGAGATTCTCTGCACAGGCTGGAGGTGTGGAGGGGTCAAAGTTTTGCCAAAATCTGATTCTTAAGAGCGTAACCATTAGTCTTGTAGCCCTTTCTTTTTGGAAAGAGCATGGAGCCTTCATGATCATTCCTCATATTTTGAAAGAAAACAAATTTTAGAACATCCTATCAAATTATTAAGGATTATAAAAATACTTCTACAGATATGTAATACCAAGACCAACACCTATTTTGCCGATAATTGTCACTTAATTAAGACCATGTCATAAGAACGCATTGAAACTCTTCTTCCAAACTTTTAACTTTTACTTATACGCTAAGAATTTATTCACCATTAAAAAACATGTTGCATTTCTTCCTTGCATGGAAATCTTAAAATCAAAGCTACAATGTAAACAAATGTGATTGTGCAATTCACAAGTCTAAAAAACATTAGGACTGAACTGGTTACTTCTCTACAGAGACAGTAGGAGATTTTTCCATTGCTCAGATGTTTGCAACAGAACTTCTCCCCTTGCGACTCGGCATGCAATAACAGGTACCTTTGGACCACCCATATTACCCCATAAGGAAGAGGATGACTCCAACTTTAACACATTCACCTGATACAATCCACAATTTCAACCACATCAATGGCCACACTGTTGGGTACAGCTGATGTTTTTTTCACAACAGGACTTTCCTGATGAAAGAAGCAATACATTGACTTAGGACCTCACTGAGACTTCTGCATCTGGACGATCACTCCAGATTTGTCTGTCTTAGTACCTGTGACCATCAGGCACTCCTGCATAACATTTGACCCCTACCCACATTTCCATGATAAATTCTGCATAGCTGTATGCAGTTCAGAGCTAGTTGTGGCTCTGGCACTGAAGTTGAAAGATATACAAGAATGCATTCATATCATTGCGTTCAAATTGCACAGAGCAGAAGAACAGCGGTGCTAGCAGCATCTGTGCATCCTTGCATCCTTCAAGGTGCCACGAAAAGTACTTTGCTAACGGTATTTGTTTTACTAGGTAGTCTTCAGCATCATTAGCTAATTCCTAAGTTTGTCCCCCTAGCTCGTCACTGGAAATGATATTTCAGCTCCCTTCTTTGCCCAATATTTATTTATTAACCCAATATTATGAAGCAATTTCTGTTGTAGTTTTCCAAGAATGTTTTGGCAATTGTGGGTGGAGTTTTATTTATTTTATTTTTGGTGATGGGATCAAACCCAGGGTCTCTTGAATGCTAAGCAAGTGCTTTGCCCTGTAAATGGATTTGTTCATCCTTGCAATATGAAATATTACTTCACAGGAAGCCCTCAGCACATGAGAGATTATGTGTAAAATACTTGTGACTTTTCAGAACCTTCTAACCCAAAGCTCTTCTTTTTATTTGTTTGTTTGTTTCATTTTTGTTTTTTGTTTCTGTTTTGGTTTTTTGGCAGTACTGGGGTTTGAACTCAGGGCTTTGTACTTGCTAGGCAGGCAGCGTACTGCTTGAGCCACACATCCAGCCCTCTTCTCTGTTTTTAATCAAAGAAGTAGCTTGTTTTAACCTTGTGTTTGTGAATTTTATATGTAAATGCTACTTTTTTATGGTGTCATTGCTTCATTAGCCTGTATAGCTCAACAAATAACTCACTGGGATTAATACTTCCCCACTAATTATAAATACAAAATTCACACTATAGAAGTATGGTAGTTTTTTATTGCTGCCATTACGAATTATCATAAATCCAGTGGCTTAAAATGACACAAATAAATTGTCTTATACTCTGTAGAGCAGAAGCCAGAGGGTCTTGCTGTTTTCAGAACAAGGTGTGGGCAGGCGTATTGCTTGCTGGAGGCTCTAGGGGAAAGTCTCTTTCCTGCATATTCAGGTCCTTGTCAGAATTCAGTATTCTGCAGGGGGTGGTTGGTGGTTGTAAACCAAAGGCTGTCCCAGCTTCTAGAGGCCACCATGTTCCATGGTCCATGGCCCCTTTCCTCCCTCACCCAAGCCATCGACCATAACTGAGGTCCCTCTCATGTTTCATCAGTCTCTAGCCATAACTAGGAAACATTCTCTGCTTTTGAGTTTCCTGTGATTCCACTGAGTTCACCCAGATAAGCCAAGATAATATTTCTAAGTCAAGGTTATTAATGTTAATCACATCTGAAAAGTCCCTTTTGCCACATGAGGGGGCATAGTCACAGGTTCCTAGGATTAAGGTGTGGACATTTTGGGATCCATTATTCCACTATCACAATGAGGGATTCTATTTTCAAATAAAACTCATATAAACTCTTAAAATAATTTCAGAATGAAAATTGTCTTTGGAAGCAACTCTACACCACTTTCAAAGATGTGTCTTTTCTTGACACAAAGTTCAATGACTTTTGTTTTACTGTTTGTTGGAATTCTAATTAACCAATCACTATTCAAAATTAGCTAACGGTGTTATACTTTAACACCACTAAAAAAAAAGATTTGATTAAGACTGAAGTGGTAGGCCAAATGTTAGTAGTATACAATTTGAATCCCAACTACTTAGGAGGTGGAGCTAGATCAAAGATGTAGGCCAGCCTAATCAAAAGTTAGGGAGACCCTATGGCAGAAACAAGCTGGGCATGGTGGTTCATGCCTGAAATCCCAGCTACTTGGGAGGCAGAGGTAGGAGGATCGAGGTCCAAGGCTGTCTCAGGTAGCAGTGTGATACTCTATCTGAAAAAAACAAGCTTGGCTCAAGTGTAGAGCTTGTGAGGCCCTGGACAGTCTCCAGTACTTAAGAAAGCTAGAGGGGGAGGGGAGAAAGAGAGAGAAAGAAAGAGAAAGGAGAGAGAGAGAGAAAGAGATGAGATGGGGAGGAAGGAAAGAAGGGAGGAAGGAAGGAAGGAAGGAAGGAGGTGGGGTCTTCTCATGAACTTCTGTCAAATTGTGATCCTCCCCATCTCAGCCTCCCAAAAAAGAATAGATGCATTTTTTTCAGACATTTACATGCTTTGGAGAGATAGCTATCAACTTCCCTTACAGTATCACATGCAGTATCGTGTGTACTGTTTGTTACCAGCACACAACTGGCTCCATATCTAACTCTCCTTGTCAGTGAAACAACACCCAAAGCTGGTCTACACCCTGGTCAATAAGACAAGTTTATTAATCACGTGCTTAGCTCTTGAGGGAATATCAAATTTGCATAAAAGACTCAAATTCCTCCTCCCAATTTTTATACCTACCTCATGTGTGAGTCACAGACAACTTGTACCAGCACAGCCCATAGATCAATAACACTCAATAACACAGGTCTACAGTTCCAGAGTGCTCCAAATATCTCCTCCAGGTAGACACATGGGTTGCCCCTGGCCAGCACTGTAGGTGTCCTAGGTGGGACAGTGCCCCCATGGGACAGGATGATGTCCACATGTCCATTGGCCTGGAGCTGTCTCCAGGGAAGACCTTCAGGGCAGTCCCTGGCTGTGGGTGTCCAGGGCCAGGCACCCTCCTCTCCAGGCCCCTCCCAGCCCTTCCCCCAGCTTTTGGGGGAGGTTCCTCCCTCATGGACCCCACATAGTATATAGACCTAGTTGAGGACACTGAGAGTCCCCACTTGCTCTCACACCCTTAGCGCTGACTCCACTTTCTTTCCCTCTGCCCCCCACGCACCTGCAATAGCCATGTCTTTTTATTCTCCATAGTTCCCACCTCTTTGCCAGAGGCAACCTTCCTGCAGCCTCTACCAAGGGCTACAAGCACAGATAGATCTGGGGCCTTACTGGGAAGTTGGGAGGTAGGGGTGGGGTGGTGGACAGGAAGCTAAAAAAATCTCAAAATCCAGAGGGGCCATGAAAAGCTCTTCCTGATTGTGGAAGCTCCAGGGTACCCAGGCCTGTGCAACAGAGCCAGGGGGGTCAGGGTGTGAAAATGGCCCTTCTGAATCCCCACCTAGGCCACCGTCCCCAGACAGCCCAGAGGTGTAAGAAAGCTGGTGGCAGGCAGAGGTGAAAGGGCCTGTGCTCTGTGACTGTTTCCACAAATGGTGGAAACATTAGGTGGGAGGCCCGGCCTCCTGACTGTTATTCCAGTGCTCCTGGCTCAGATGCACCTACACTAGCACCTGATAGACCCAGGCACCCACAGCCCTGTCTGATCGTAAGCCAGGGAGATCATGGCCCAGTCCCCAGCCCCAGCAACAAACTGCTTTTCCCCTCTGGATCACCAGGTTCTGTGCTCAGTCTTTCCTGCTGGTGGGAGAAGAGGACTGTCCTGCCCACTAGTCAATGTCCTTTGTCTTGCCCAGCAGCCTCGGCTTCCACATGGACGACCTGGTCTCTCCACAGCCTGATCTCCTCACAGTCACAGAGCCCTGTGCCCCAGACTGGAGAGGCCTCTAGGGCTCCACCTGCCAAGTGAGTTCAGGGTGGAACCCAAGCCACACATGCCTGGTGCCAGGGATTGCCACTAGCCCTGTCTTCTCCCCTTCTTGTCCCTCTGCCTCCAGACTGCAGAACTCTACCCTTCTCTCTGGCCCTGCAGCCTCTACTGACTGCCCTGGTCCCCGTGTTCAGTGGACTCCTTGTCATCAAGAGCCTTGGGCTGTCAGCTCTGCTCCTCTGGTGAGTGATGTGGATTGAGCTAGGAACTAACAGAGCAGGGAACTGTTTCTGCCTGAGGATGGAGGATCCCTGGGGAAATCACCAGGAAACCAGTGGGAAAATTGTAACTGACAGGGCTGTCCAAGTGGAACCTTCACTGAGTCTGTCCACCTGGCCTCCTCTTACAGGCCACCTCAGTCACATCACCTGCACAGCCACAAAGTCTCTCCCACTCTGGAAATGCCCAAGTCCAGGGACTGCCTAAAGCCACTGTCTCAGGCCTCCCACTCACCCTGCGATCTAAAGGACAGAGGGTAGACACAGAAGGAAAAGAGCCACCAGCTCAGGGGACATGTGCGGAAATCGAGAGTCTGGAAACAGGGCCAGGTTGGACCAGGAGTAGGATTGCTGGAGAAGGAGCTTGTTGGGAGAGGAAAAGGAAGGGGAGGGAGGGTGAGGAGGGGAAGAAAGAGAGAGAGAATCAGAGCCCAAGAATGGATTCTACTCACTTCATGGTCTCCTCCTCACATCTCAGGACCCTAAGGATCCATGCGTACTACACAGACAGGACCCTGAGCGCCCATCTCAGCCTAGGCCCCAGGCCTAAATGCACCTACCTGAGTCACAGGACCCGAGGTGGGTTAACTGTGTCCCCCAGGCCTAGCTCCCAGGAGCTCCTCCCTGACCTCTGAACACTGCATTTCCTGCAAAGAAAAAGCCAGAATTTAATTGAATGCTGTTGGTACACCTCTCACTCCAGAGGAGTCCTGCCTGCCAGACCCACCCCTCACCCTCTCCCTGCACCCAGTCTGCAGCTAGACCAATGTAGTCCAACTGTAGGAGCCAAGCCTCTGAGCCAGTGATGATCATCCACCCCCCACATCTGTACCCCAGGGAAAGAAAAACTTTAGACAAAACACACTTAATAGAATTCATTTGAACAAAGAAGGGTTCGTGAACCAGGCAGTCCTTATAACAAGAAGAGGGTCAGAGCTCAGCCCTGCAACCCAGGCAGGTAGGCAAACAGGAAAAGACCAAAGAGGATAGAGACAAGGAACAAAATGCAGACAGATTATCTCCAAGTTACTTTCCTTGTGAAGGTGGAAGCCGAGGACAGCCTCATCGTGCCAGCCAACTTGGCTCTGTTCGGGGATTTCCTTCCTTTCTCTACCCTGATTCCTCAGCTCAGAGAACTTAGTTTGGGCTGGTGGTATGGGACTTTGGCATGAGTGATTTGGTCTTGTTAGCCTGATGCAGGAGGTCAATCCAAACTAGCCGCTTCTGTGAACCCATCCAGGGTCATTAGTGGGGCCCAGCACTCTGTCCAGTTCGCCACCCTCTGTCATCCCTCTCTGTGCAACCCATGCCCTCCTGGCTGCTGCCAACATGGCTGTGAGCACAAGAAAAAAGGGACCCCCTCCCTTGTGCTGCACAAGCCCAGGAGACTCTCCCCTCCCCCAGCTCACAATGGGACAAGCACTCACTCCCACAGGACTGATCTTTTTTTTTTCTTTCATGGTGGTACTGGGGTTTGAACTCAGAGCTCTCAAGGCACTCTACCAATTGAGCCATGGCCCGACCTTTTTTTTTTGCTTTAGTTAGTTTTTTTAATAGGTTCTCTGGGTTTTGCCAGGGACCAGCCTCAGACCACAATCCTACCTATGGCTTCCCAAGTAGCTGGGATTATAGACATGATACCACCACACCCAGCTTGTTTGTTAAGATGGGGTCTCAACTAGCTTTTTGCTTGAGCTGGCTGTTTTCTCTTTCTGACACTGTCACCATGTTGGACCTTCCCAATGGGCCCTCTAACTTTGTCATCTTTTTTTCTGTTGTTCATCACCTATGTTTCTTTATTTCTACTTTATGAGACAAGTCCTCATGGTTACATTCCAATTCTTCTATTCCAATGTTTACAATTGATGGGGCTAGGCACTGGTGACTCACACCTGTGATCCTTGCTACTCAGGAGGTAGAAGTCAGGAGGATCGTGGTTCAAAGCCAGCCTGGGCAAATGTTCTCAAGACCCTATCTTGAAAAAGCCCATCACAAAAAAGGGCTGGTATAGTGGTTCAAGGTGTAGGCCCTGAGTTCAAATCCCAGTGCCAGAAAAAAAATATGCTACTACATGTTTTGTTCACCTGAATGTTTCTTTTTAGCATGTTTCCTCTGTGTGCATGTTGTGTCTTTTGTTCTTCCTTTTGTTGACTCAGTCCTTCCTCAGAACTTTCTGGAAACTTCTGTAGATTCTTGGCAGTCTGTCTGCAAGAGGAGTGCTGGTGCTCGGCATGTAACCCAGGGCTGTGGGTTCTAGACCGACCAGGCAGGAGATGGCTCCATTTTTCAATACGTGACAGCTCAGTTTCTCCCAAAGGCCTCTCCTGATGTCCTTCGTGAGGGACAAGCTGGAGCAAGATTGAAGGCAGCCTAGGAAAGGGGTCTTGCTCAGGATCTGTTGTCACTTGGCACCCATTATTTCTCTCTCTCTCTCTCTCTGTCTCTCTCTCTAGTGTCTAGTGTCCTGAGCAGAGACTCACTCAAGTTCTCTGTGAGTGACAGGATGTGGGCAGCTGACCTGCCCTTGCTCTCCTGCAAACACAGATTCTGGGAGCTCAGCTGATCTGCAATGCAACCCTGCAGCAGCTGCTGTCCGTGGTCCAGCGCCCACCTCTGCACTGCACTCAGAGATGCCTGTGCCTCCCATCTCTCTGCGCTGGGGTCTGAGGGCAAAATGACCTGCTTCTTATGCCCCTCACCCCTCCCATTTTCTCTGGTCTGTGAAGTAGGCCCATTGTTAGCCAACTTCAGCACGTGTTGGGTTTTTATTGTTGTTGTTCCTGGTGGGACTGGGATCTGAACTCAGGGCTTCATGCTTACGAATCAGGCACTCTCCCACTTAAGCCACACCTCCAACTCCATTTTGCTCTGGCTATTTTGGAGATGGAGTGTGGAGAACTGTTTGCCCAGGCTGTCCTCAAACCTTGATTCTCCCCATCTCAACCTCCCAAGTAGCTAGGATCACAGGCATGAACCTCTGGCACCTGGCAACTTCAGCATGTTTATGGAGCTCTCTCTCTTTGTCCTTGAGGACAGGTGTACATACTTCATCCCCATCTACGGCCCTTTGCTCCTCCACAGCCTCTTAGCAGATTTACCATCAAAACACCCCATCTGGAGACCCACCACCATGGGTCACACCCTCTCCTGTAAAGCCTCCTGTCTCCCTCCCACTCCCAAATGTCAGGGTAGGCACTGAGACCCCAGACCAACTTTGTGCCTTGATCCCTCCAGAGTTGGTGACTCTGATCAGGAATAGCTGGGCACCCTGGTCTTCCCTCATCACCCAGAACCACATCTCAGTAAGGCCTTGTAAATTCATGAAGGAGCCCCATTTGCAGTCTTCCCCAAATCCACAAGCCTCATCCTCTGCTAACCTCTCAAGCGTGCAGCCATCAGCACAAGCCACTGTTCTCCCAGTTTCTTTACACAGCACCTCTCATTCTTGCTAAGATCAGTTCTCATGAGGACACTCTTGTTGCTTGCAGTCCTCTCCAGTGGTGACATTTTGACCTCTTCACCTCAGGCCTGAGGGTATGGTTGCTGTCCTCTGTGTTCCAGTTGCCCCTTCCTGCCTTCTAGTCCTCCACACACAACCCTCATAGGGTTACTTCAGCCATCAGACCATGGCATCATTACGGACCCTTTGTCACCCTTGCAGATCCTACACAACCTGGGCATTCCTCTCACCCTGTGCGTCTTGACTTTTGGTTCCCTGTCATTCTCAGTGCTCCTGCCATAATCCTTGGTGACCTTGGGCCCATGTGGACTCATACACAACTTTCCAAGTCCCTGGCCTCTCAGCTCCTTGGCCTGCCCCCCACCAGTGATCTTGTCCTCTTCCCCACCCCAACCTTCCATTAAGATGGTCAGCATGAGTGCTGGCCCCTCCTTCGTCTCAGTCCAATCTCTACCTGTCTAGTTCCATCACAGTTACCTGAACCTAGTGCCTCTTGAGTCCCACAAGGACCCATGACCTGTCACCTCATCCCTTTCCCCCCACCTTACTCATGCTCAACTTTCTCTTAGACCCCATGGTCCAACAGCACACACCCTTCACACCCGGGCTCCTCTGCCACCCTTCAGCACACACCCACACACCTGGGCCCCTCTCTTCTTTACTGAAAAGCCCCTGGTTAAATGCTAACAGTACCTGAATCCAGCTTCCCACATGCTCTGTGCCTGAACCCAGAGAAGCTGAATGTCATGTGAAATATAATTTGTCATGCTGAAATGTCCCATTGTAACATACAACCTCAAAAGTGGAGTGGCCTTGCTCCATTGTACACCTCTGTTTCATACCATCCTCTGTCCCCTCAACTCCAGAACCTCCTCCCTCTTCTCATGCTCAGCTGGTTCTCTCACCTCTTAATTCACTGGAAAGAAAGAGAAGGAAGGAAAGGAGGGAAGGAGAGGGGAAGGAAGGAAGGAAGGAAGGAAAATCCACTTGATCCAAGCATGTGCCCTTGGCCCTGTACATCTCTCTTCTTCCTGTCACCCTCCCTGCCCCCATTCAACCAACCACTCCATCCCAAAGCCCATCTACTCTTATCTACACAAGAAAATTATTACTCCAGGAGTTTCCCCCTCTCTCCTGCATCATCCCTTTTCCCCTCTCTCATGTGTCTTGAAGTCAGAATGGAAGTGAGCTCTAATGTGTTAAAAGCCCCCTTAGGCCACAGCTCTTGGCTTCTGTTCCATCATTCCACTTCCCTCACCTGTGAAAGGAATGGCCACACCTCAGTCTCCAAGGCTTCTCTGTCTCCTCTCTCTTGAGCCCATGCCAAACAGGCCTTTGTATCACTTCCTGAAATATCTTGGCACAGTCTCCAATGGCTTCCACACTGTCAAAGTCGAGGTCTGTACTGAACCCCCATCATACTGAAAAGATAAACCCTAGGGCATTGCCACTACTCCTTCCTTTCAGAAATCTTGTCTTCCTTTAACTTTATGATCTCCCTCCTAACTCATTTGAGGCTGCATAACAAGGTACTTCCCAAACTTGGTAGCTTAAAATGACAAATGTTTATTGTCTCTGAGTTATTTGGAGTGGAGGAGTGTCAAGAATTTGCAAACAACTTAGCTGGGTATTTCTGGCCTGGAATCTCTCACTGATTGCATTCAAGAAGTTGGGGAGGTCATATGTGGACATTAGATCAAGGGCAAACACAACAAGGGGATTGGACTTTGAGCACATGATAAAAGTGAGAGCACACAAGGGAGGGGTGAGGATAGGTAAGGCACCTAAAAAACCAGCTAGCATTTGTTGCCCTTAACGCAGAGAAACTAAAGCAGATACCTTAAAGCAACTGAGGCCAATAGGAAAAGGGGAACAGGTACTAGAGAAAAGGTTAGATCAAAAATAATAAACCTAGAAGGTAACACCCACGCACAGGAAATCAATGTGAGTCAATGCCCTGTATAGCTATCCTTATCTCAACCAGCAAAAACCCTTGTTCCTTCCTATTATTGCTTATACTCTCTCTACAACAAAATTAGAGATAAGGGCAAAATAGTTTCTGCTGGGTATTGAGAGGGGGAGAGGGAGGGGGTGGGGGCAGGGGGGAGAAATGAACCAAGCCTTGTATGCACATATGAATAATAAAAGAAAAATGAAAAAAAAAAGAAGTTGGGGAGGGAAAACATTTCTGCTACCCTCCATGAGTTGGATCTTTGAGTGTGAAATTATCTGACAAGGTAGACTGACAAGAAAAAAATATATTTATTATTACAAATGTATTAGGTGCATAAGAGCATCACGGGAGAGAAAATGAATACCCCAAATCAGTGAGATCCAAAGGTTAGACACTTCTAGATCTACAAGGGGAGATAAGGATTTCTGAGAAAGATGAGTGGGCCCTTAGAGGAGCAGAAGAGAGTCTATGACAAGGTCTGGGCTTGAGCAAAGTTCATGTGTCTGGGGATGAGATTCCTGGGGAGGGAAGTGATGACAGTGACTTCCCCTGGAAGGTCTATCTTTAGTCAGATAAGGGAAACTCAGAGGAAGCCCCTTCCTGCATTGGCTGCTCCCCAAGTGCCCTCCATTTGAAGGTTACCAGCCTGTTAGCTGGCATATTTGGGGTGGTATTTCCTGAACTCCTCCATCAGCAAGAACCTGGATCCCCTAAAGGCTGGACAGTGACTGGAGCTCAGTCTTAGATGGTATAATCACAGCGTTGCCCTGCCGTGTGGGCTTTCCTTATGGCCCAGAGCCAGCTTCCCAGACTGGCCCATCCACGAGCGTGAGGAGGAAGCCACCATGCCTTTTATAACCTGGTGTCTGACATGAATACCATTCTTCCTGTCATTGGAAACCAGTCACCAGGCCCAGCCCACACTCAAAGGGAGAGGGAGTAGGCTCCATCTCCCAAAAGAAGGTCTATCAAGAATATGCAGATACATTTTGATATCACCATGTTACACACTCCAAGCACAAATTATTTACATCCCTCCAACAGGTTGCCTTTTCTCTTCCCTCCAAAGGTCTCCAAAGTCTTCTCCCACCATGGTATCAGCGTGAGATCCAGGAGCCTGCCTTCCCATCAGGTCCAGGTGCAGCTGCACTTCCTCAGGTGAGGTTCTTCAGGTACAGTTCTCAGAGTGAGCACCTGTGACATAAGCAACAAGGTATCTGCCATCCACACATGTCCAACATACAATGACAGTACAGTGCAGGATAACCCCTGTAGACACTCTTGCTCAAAAGACAGGGAAATGGGAGGCAAAGGGAGCCACTGACCCACAGCAAGTCAAAATTCAGCTGAGCAAACATTGCAAATTCCTTGATTCAAATACTGCCCGACTTTTTTTTTTTTCTTTTGCGGTACTGGGGCTTGAACTCAGAGCCTTCACCTTAAGCCACTCCATCAGCCCTATTTTTGTGAAGGGTTTTTCAAGATAGGGTGGCTGGCTTTGAACCCAAATCCTCCTGATCTCTGCCTCCTGAGTAGCTAGGATTATGGGTGTGAGACTGACTTCTAACTGGCAAGAGCTCCTTATGGGTCTTGTTCACCCCCAGGCTCTGGATTCTACGCTCTGAGTCATCTTTCTCTTTCTGTAAAGGGAGCCCATGCTCACAGCATCGTAAATTCCTCGAGCTGCTTCCTTGAATAGAATCTGAGGGACAGCACGACTTAACTTTTTTTTTTAATATTCTAACCTAGCAGTGTTTTGTGAACATCATTCTCTTTAAAAATGTGCGGTCTGCCGCCAATCTCATGACTCTGTAATGAGACAAAAGCCACACCTGGCCAGTGTCAGTGACTCACATCTGCAACTCCAACTACTTGAGAGGCTCCAGGTTCGAGGCCACTCCAGACAAATAGTTCACAAGTGCCATCTCTAAAATAACCAGAGCAAAAGAGGTGTGGCTCAATCACTTGCTATGCAAGCACAAAGCCCTGAGTTCAAATCCCAGTCCCATTAAAAAAAAAAGTCACACTCACAAATTTCTTCAACATAAGATCTCTTCCGTGCCTTGGGCTCTGTTGAGATGCTGAAGCCTTTAAGCCTATTAGACACTCTCATGTTTGAATGAGAGGAAAAAAAAATCTGTGAAGTGCTCACCCTTAAACTCCTCAGAAGGCCTTTTGTCTAGGGTACCATGTGGTCTTTGACCTCAGTTCCTGACACAGACCTTTGTAATTTCCTGAGTGATAGGAGTATCTGACACAGGGCTCCTGAACCTGGACTTATTTTCTCAGCTCAGTCTTCTAAGAGCTTGAGCACGTCACTATCCTTCTCTGAACCTCCTTGTTTTCCCCTCTGGAAAATGTGAGTGATGGAGCTGATTCCCTTTCACATGAAGCTGTAAGAGAGTGTGAACTGAACACTTTCCTGCGCCCAGCTCAGGGTAACCAGTCACATTAGTCCATTTTTGGATTTGTTTTTGTTTTTGCTAGAACCAACTGCCTGAAGCTGAGTCACTATAAAGAAGAGTTTTGGAGGCTACACGACCAAGATCAGGTGGTCCCATCTCTTCAACCTCTGGTGCCTTTGGCTGTACCACATCTTAGCAGATGGCATCATGTTGGAGCATGTGTGACAGGGCATGATCACATGGTGAGACAGGAAGCCAGAGAGACTGGGAAGGAGCCAGTCTTATAACAACTCATTCTCGCAACCACTCACTCTGAGACCAGCATTAATTCCTTCCAAGGAACAGCACTCAGCTAGGATTGTGGATCAAGTGGTAGAGCGCTTGCCTCACAAATACAAGGCCCTAAGTTCAACACCCAGCACCACCAAAGTAAAAGGCTCCAGGAGCAGCACTTTCACTGACCTAACCACCTCCCTCTAGGCCCCACCTCTTAAAGGATCCACCACCTCAACATACCATACTGAGGACCAAGTTTCCAAAACATGAACCATTGGGAAAAAAGTGCCTTCAGCACTGGGATCAGTGCACCGCAGACCCAAAAAACAAAAGGAGTCAGCCCATGAGCACAGCTGTGAATCTGTAGGTGGAGGGGCCCAGGGGAAGATTCCAGGACAATCTGAGGGAACAGGGCAATGGCAGGAAACTAGAGGTAGAAAAGAGGCAGCGAAAGAGGGACATAAGTGTGCATCAGATAGCAGAGGATGGAGCCCAGCAAGGATGAGTCACTTTGCTGTGAAGTCACATTAGTTAGTGCCATGGCCTCACCTGAGCTCAACAGAGAGGGCACATGGTCCCAGGGTGGAGTTGAGGCCCCATCCTTTCTCCAGTCAGCCTCAAGGGTCTGTCTGGTAGCATCCTGGTATCCAGGGACAGTTTGGGCATCCAGAGCCCACGGTCTTTCCCTAGTCCCCACCTTCTCTTTCCAGTTCTCACCTTCCTTCCTGGCTCCTTTTGGGGCCCAGGCTCCATGTCAGGCCCAAGGCAGGAAAGCCTGGACACAGCCAGTTTCTCAGACAGACCACTTTTCTGTTCATGGCTAAAGTGCTGAACTTATCGGGGAAATGTGAGTATAGATGGAGCATTAAGGCTATTGAGAAAGGATTTTTCACTTGTGTTGGGTGTGATAATATTAATTTGCTATGTAGCAAGCTCTGTTTTTAGAGAGATGCATGATGAATTATTTAAGAAATACATGTCAGGATATCTGTAATTTATTTTTAAATACTTCCACATAAAAAATGCAGTGAGTTAAAAATAAAGAGCACGAGGAGCACCTGGACCCTGACTCCAGTGATAAAGCCTGCTTCAGGCACATCCTGCTGCTCTGTGGAAATTGGATGGGTGACCTGCCCCTGTGGAAAGACACCTCTCTGGACCTGCCAGTTAGAAAAATGCACCCCCTTCCCAGCCAGCCCCCAGCAGGATTCCAGCCCCGCCTTGCCCTCTGGGCAGCCTGAAGGAGCAGCCCACCCAGGGGTTGCAGCACTCAGATGACAGCCCATGCAGCCTTCCCAAAACCTAGCCCACTCCCAGCCCACTTCTCAGTTAGCCCTGAACTTGGCATTGGTCAGCAGACTGCTGCCACAGCTGCATCTAAAATTGCACCCCCATGCCATGTTTTCTCTCTTGTTTGGGAAATTATGCATAAATGTTAATTAAAAACTTCTTACTTTCTTTACCTTTTTTTCAACCAACAAGTGAGACAGTGGGAGCAGTGGGAGGTAGGGAGACAGCCAGACTTCTTGGGCTGGGGATTCCTCTCTCCTCCCTCACTTCCAGTCAGTCCCTTCCCCTCCAATTGCCCTCCCTCCTCCCCATCTGAGGATCCCATCTCCTCCCACCCTCTTTGCTCTCATCTCTGACCTGGCATCTTCTCTAAATCTCAGCCTCCTCTCTCCCCTCCCACCTCTCCTATGTTCACAAAACCTCCCAAGATGGAAATGCTGTGGACCCACTACTTAGATCTGGATTTGAGGTCCAATGGGATTTAGGTCCCAGTGCCTTTAACCACATCAACTGTCTTCAGCCCACCCCTAAAGGGGAAATGGATAAAACCAGGGCCAAGGAAATGGGGGAGGAGATGAAGTGAAAGACTGGGGCCACAGCTGAGTTGACCACAGTTTCCTCCCTGTCTCAGCTCCCCACTTGCTTAAGGCAGGGAGAGGAAGCTGGGTTCCCCCTCCCCCTCAGCTCTTCTAGAGAGACCATTTACCTCAGGTCCTTTTTCAAACAAGGCCTTCGTCCTTCCGAATTCTTTCTTCTCAGAGGTGCTGGAGATCCTGATGAATCAGGCCCATTTCCTGCAGATCATAATTCTTCATCCCCCATCCCTCAGTCCAAAAGCTCACATGGTGGGTAGCACCCCTCTTGTACCAGTGCACTGCACCTGGCCTGCTCGTGCCCTGGACTTCAATGCAGGACTTGGGGGGAGGGTGGGAGAAGTCAGGAGAGGGAAGGGGCAGGCCGGGGAGGGGACTCAAAGCAGAAGGGCTGACAGGAGGCTTCTTATGCTGTGGACAGCCCTGCTGGGTCCCTTGATCTAGGCCTTGAGTGCCTGGTTCCTGGAGAGAGGAATCAGAGCCTGAGAAAAGAGGAAGTGTCTCTGTGGGCAAGACCCATGTTCATCCAAGAGGATGGGCAAGGGAGGGCTCCCAGCAAGTCATTATGACTTGACAGTCACAGACCCAGACACAAAACACTACTGTGTGCACCCCATCTGTGACCTGGATCTGCAGCCCTGGGTCTGGTTTCACTGGCCCCAACTGGGCTCCTAGGGGCGAGCTCAGGAACAGTGCTCCCCATAGCTCTCAGTACATCCAGAATCATCCCCAGGGGTCCCCAGATAAGCCCCGGCTCTGAAGAAATGGGAGAGGTGCCACTCACTGTTTCCCAGGGAAGGACCGGGCCCTCCATCCAGGCAGCTCCCTTACGGAGCCAGTAAGGAAGACTGCCAAGTAGATTGACCTAAAAAGCAAATCTTTTGTGTGATAAAACATACCATAAACAATGTTTTTTTAGTTATGGCAGGGTAGAAAAAATAATATGTACAATATACAAAAAATAATATCGACAATGTGAAAAGAGCTTGTGAAATCAGTGAATAAAGGACCACAATTCAGTAGAAGAAACAAAGAAGGATAGAAACTGCCATGCAAAGAAATGCCCATGAAGGTTGGGGATGTGGCTTAAACAGTAGAGACAACTGCCTTGCAAGCATGAAGAAGCCCTGAGTTCAAACCTTACTACTGCTAAAAAAAATAATAATAAATAGGTTCAGAGAAAATTAATATATGGAAGAGCATAGATTAATTTCATCAGTAAATGGGAAAATACAAATCAAAACAACAGTGATGGGGGCTGGTGGAGTGGCTCAAGTGGTAAGAGTGCCTCCTAGCAAGTGCCAGATCCTGAGTTCAAACCCCAGTACTGCAAAAAAAAAAAAAGGGGGGGGATCATTTTGCACCCACTGAATTCATAAAAGTTTAAAAGATTGGCCATTCGCAGTGATGATGAGGGGGTGAGAAAATTGGTAGTCTCCAAAGCTGGGAATAGAAATTGGTGCATCCTTAGGAAATCAATTTGGCCAGATTTATCAAAACATTAGGTGTGTATCCACTTCCTGCAGACAATTCCATCTCTGGTGTCTGCGAGAGTCTAAATCATGCATATACAACAGGCACATATAAAAGGTTATTTGTCTCAACATTTGATATACTAGTGAAGCTTAACAGATAAATCCAATGGCCATAGGAAAGGAACAAAATAAATGATGTCACACCTCTAGCATAGAGTGCTATGTGGCAGGTTAGAAAGACTGACACAGATCTGTATGTACAAGCACACACCAGATGGCCAAAGTGTATTTAGTTCAAAAACATCACGCTAAGTGACACAGTCAAAATGGAGATGGAAGCTTTACCTCTAGACACAAGGTGTATGCGTGTGCGTGTGCGTGTGCGTGTGTGTGTGTGTGTGTGTGTGTAAATACAAGAAGGAGGGTGTACAAGAAACACTTCAAGAGGCTACCAGGGTAATGCCTATGGAGGAGTGTGTGTGACTGCATTGGGACAAGGGGTCCAAAAGGGAATTTCATATGTTGTGCTGTAATCTACTAGATTGTTTGGATGATTTTTTACAATAAATGTCCTTATGTTATGCAACACTTTGGACCTAAAATGTCCCTCAAAGGCCCATGCATTGAAGGCTTGGTCCAAGCTCTCCCTTGGTGTGTTTGGGAGGAGGTGGAATCCTTAGGGGGTG
Organism: Castor canadensis; assembly: GCF_047511655.1. NCBI lineage: Eukaryota > Metazoa > Chordata > Mammalia > Rodentia > Castoridae > Castor > Castor canadensis. The sequence goes on along the minus strand of NW_027395465.1, from coordinate 8,543 downwards.
GGGCTTGCTGGCAGGAAGTGGGGCAACTGGGGGTGAGGAGGATATGGGGACCCCTTCCTTTTCTCTCTCTCTTTTTACTTCCTGAACACCATGAGGCAAAAAGGCCTCCTCCACCACACATTCCCTCCATCATGTACTGTGCTGCCACAGGCCTAAAGCAGCAGGGTCAAGCAACCATGGACTGAAACTTCTGAATCAAGCCTTTTAATTTGATTTTCTCAGGTATTTTGACACAGTAATGGAAAGCAGACTAACTGGTTTTGGTTTTGTTTTCGTTTAGAGAAAGATAAAGAGGGAAGGCATAATAATCTCAGGAAGCAGAGGCAAGAGGATCACAAGTTCAAGGCCAGTCTTGAGACCCTGTCTCAAATAAAACACAAGAAATAAAGGAATGAAGGGGGGCGAGGGAAGAAGGGAGGAAAAGGAAAGAAATGAAAAGCTTTTTAATGGCTGTTGAAATAAGAAGGAAATTTGCAAGTCACAGCAGCCTTGCCCCCAGACAGCAGTGGAAGGGTGTGTGACCCAAGGCTCCTGGTGACAGGCTAGTTCATGTCCTCTCTGGAGGCTACATATGCTGCATCCTCATTGGACACTTTAATTATTTGTTCTGACTTCTCAATTACCCCACAAGTTTAACCCGACTCACTGAAGCCCTCTTCCCTGTGTCCCACCCCTGCCTCTAACTTTCACCAACCCAGCAATTGCATTTAATTTACATTCATCCAACTAGAGAAAAGGTTAGTGCAAGAAGAATTAACTTAGAAGGTAACACACAAGCACAGGAAATCAATGCAAGTCAACTCCCTGTGTAGCTATCCTTATCTCAACTAGCAAAAACCCTCGGTCCTTCCTATTACTGCTTGTACTCTCTCTTCAACAAAATTGGAGACAAAGGCAAAATAGTTTCTGCCGGGTAGTGAGGGTGTAGGGGGGGTAGAGGGAGGGGGCGGAGGGTAAGGGAGGGGGTGGGGGAAGGGGGGAGAAATGACCCAAACGTTGCATGCACATATGATATGAATTAAATAAAAAATTTTTTAAAAATTTACATTCATCCAAAAGCCCACACCCAAGTCTGTACCTTACCCTTATTCATAATTGCCACAAACCAGAAACAGCCCAAAGGTCGCTTAGCTGGTGAATGGATCAGCAAATTATGACACATCCCACACAAATTATGATACATCCCACACAAGGAAAGGAACTATCAATCCACGTGACAAATCTGATAAATCTCAGAGCATCTGGAAGGAAGCCAGATGCAAAAGGCTGCACACTGTCCGGTTCCATATATGAGACATTCTGCACTAAGCAAAACTATTGGAACAGGGGCCGCTGCTGGGAGAGGGGTTACTACCCAGAGCTCTGCGGAAGTTTGAGGGGCTGGGGATAAGACTGTTCTATGTCTGGACTGTGTTTGCACACAGCTATGCCCACCTCTGTCCACTCCACTCCTGTGATCCAACCTGGACTGGGAGGTGGACTGAACAGGGTGGCCCTCATCTCTCTTCTTTCCATCTTTACTCCTTCTTTCTTCCTCTTCTTCCTCCTCCTTTTTCTTCAGCAGCAGAAATCCTGTATTGTCCCCCTGCTCCGTATACTGTATACCAAATGCAGTGCCATATTTTGCTTTTACGTATCTTGCCCCACTTACCCTGAACTCCTGGGCTCAAGTGGTCCTCTGGCCTGAGCCTCCGAAGCAGCTGGGACACCTGGTACAGCTACTTTGCCCAACTACAATGCAGTGTTTGTAACCGTCGTCCCCTGACTTTGTAGAGTTTAGTCATTATTTACTTATAGGTGTTACTGGGGTTTGAACTTAGGGCCTCGCACTTGCTGGGCAGGTGCCGTACCACTTGAGGCATTCTGCCAGCCCTTTTTTGTGTTGGGTGTTCTTAAGATAGGATTTTGCAAACTATTTTCCTGGGCTGGCTTTGAACTGCGATCCTCCTGATCTCTGCCTCCTGAGCAGCTAGGATTACAGGTGTGGGCCACCGGTGCCTGGCTATTCATCCTATCTTAATGAAGCTGTGTACCCTCTGACCAGCATCTCCCCACTTTCCTCACCTTCCACCCCTGGAAGGCACCTTTTTCCTCTCTGCTGCTATGAATCCAACTTTCGCAGAGTCCACTTGTAAGTGAGATCCTGCAGTATTTGTCTTTCTGTGCCTGGCTTATTTCACTTAAGATAATGTCCTCCCACTTGTCCACACTTATCCCAGAGAAGTAAAAACATCCACATAAAAAACATGTCAATGGCTGTTCACGGCAGCTTTGTTTGTAATAGCCCAAAACTGGAAACAACCCAGAAGTCCCTCTACAGGCGAATGGTTAAGCAAACCACGGTACAGCCATGGAACACTGCTCAGTGACAAAAAAGGAGTGAAGTACCAATGCATGCAGTAACCTGGATAGATCATAGGGAATTTAAGCTGCATGAAAAAAATCACATGCTGGAGCCAGGCATGGTGGCATGTGCCTGTAATCCCAGTGCCAAGAAGGCCCAGGCTGGAGGCTCTCAAGCTCAAGGCCAGCTAGGGCTAGGCAATGAGACCTGTATAAAAAAAAAAACACATTCCCATAACGTTCTTGAAATGACAAAATAGTAGAGATGGAAAACACAGCAAAGGCTGGCAAGAGCTAGGAATATCAAGGAGGGTGTGTGTGGCTACAAGTGGAGAGCAGAGGAAGATGTTGGGGTGATGAAATTGTGGTACATCTTGACTACTGCAGTGGTTACAGGAATCTGCACATGGGTGAAAAGGATCCAGGATCTCTCTGCATTATTTTTCAATTTCTATGAATCTATAATTATTGAAAATTAACAAGACAAAAAGGGACATCTGGGTTATTTTAGTTTGGGACGTTAGTAATGCAGCTGCTATGAACACTCATTTACAGGATTTTATGTGGATGCAAGTTTTCATTTTTCTGGAATAAGTGTGGATAACTGGCAGTAGTCCTTTTGTATCTGTATTCTCCACTATTAAAACCAAGCCAGGCGCCAGTGGCTCACCCCTGTAATCCTAGCTACTTGGGAGGCTGAGATGGGGAGGATGGAGGTTGGAGGCCAGCCCAGGCAAATATTTCTGGAGACCCCATCTCCAAAATAACCAGAGCAAAATGGACTGGAGCTGCGGTTCAAGTGGTAGAGTGCCTGCTTTGCAAGCATGAAGCCCTGAGTACAAACCCCAGTCCCATTAAAAAAGATGACCCTCCCCCTTCCTGCTTTGCTCTGAAGAGGTGGGGAATGCGTTCTCTGATTGTATGCCTCCTCCCAGGGCCGAGTGCACGGTAGGCTTTCATGAAATGCTTGTTGTAATGATCGTGGTGTTACGCAGACACCACCTGAGGTGTCTACACCCTCAGGGGTTGAGATGGGTTGGGATTTCTCTCCCAGGACACCTGTTTGGCCCCTGGGAAGGAGCCTGCCTCCAGGGGTTAAGGTAAGAAGACAGGAAGGGGCTGCAGCTTGCTAGGAGCCAGCCGCCGGCAGTGCCACCCTGGCCCACCAGGGCGCAGCAGAGGAGGGAGTATGGCTCCCAGCTCTGCGCTGCAGCGGGCAAAAATCTCTGGCAGGCCAGGGAATGGCGCTGCCCAAGGCCTTTCCCCAGCCTGGCTGCCGCTGCAGGTGCAAAATATCTTGCGCATTTCCAATGCCTGATAAAGAGGGATCCCCAACGCCAAACAGATAGCTACCTGGCTTGAAATTAAGGAGAATGGAGAAGCGGTGAGGTGGCGCGGTGTCCCCTCTCCTCCTTGCCTTCTTTTCTTTCGTGCAATCGGAGCTTGCAGAAGCCCCTCCCCCACACACACCTCAGAGCATATGCTTCTTCACCTTCAGGGATGAGGTTGCCCCTGAAGTCTAGATCTCCTGGATTATTCTGATGCTTAAATAACGTGAAACCACCTTGCACAACACCTGGCACCTGGCAGGTGATCAATAAGCCTGTCCCTGCGCCCCTTGCCGCCCCTGGAAAAGCTCTGCATCTGGTACCAATTCCGCTGCAGTATCCCTCATGGCCACTAGGGGACGGTGTGGGACCAATAAACCAGCCCTTCTCTGGGGAAAAGAGAATGCCCCAGCCAGAGGAGCTGTGGCACTGGAGAGACTGGAAGGATCTTCTTGCGCCCATGCTGTCTCTGCAGCCGGGAACAGGCCCAGAGCAGGTAACGCAAAGGCAACAGGTGGAGAGGCAAGGCAGGACATGGAAACACCTGAGACCCCCAAGCCAGGGGCCCCGGGATGCTCTTCACCTTACAGCCCAGACTGTGGAGCAGGCGCATTTAGAGACCCTACCCACTGCGCTGCCCATTGCACTCCCCTTCCGAGGGGCAGAGCGGCTCAAGACATCTGGCCTGCAGGTTCATTTTCAACACACTGAATCGGGACAAACTTGAACATCTGTATTAAGAAACTCCACAACCTGAAAAACATGTACGAGTTAGTTAAATTCCCTAATCTTTGCTTATCACTGTTTAAAAAAACAAACATAAATCAGATTGCAACACTCCCTTTTGTCAAATACACCCAGGACTTCCACTATGCCTACTATTTAATACAAGGCCTCCCAACACTGCCTACAAACCCCTACCTAATCGGCCCCACCTGACCTTCCCATGACCTCCACTTGACCTCCATCCTCTCTCCTTGGGTCAGGCACTCTCCACATCTACCACTGTATTTGCAATCCCCTTTGCCAGGGACCCAGCCCCGCCAGAAGCCTGTGTGACAGGTCCTTTATTTCATTCTCACCTGTGCTTTCTCTCCTGATGTCCTCCCTGAACTGGCTTTAAAATCTTTCTTTCACAGCAAGACAACCGGTATTGTAAGTTCCTGTGTTTATAGGTTTACTTTCCTTGAGGGGAGAATGGAAGCACCCCCAGAACTAGTAGTTTATACTCCAACATTTGAGAGAAGTTAACTAAATGCTTGTTGAATGAATGTACGACTTAATGAATTAATCTGCAAGACATGGAGGCTCCAGAAGGATCCTAATGGTGACTGACAGCCATTTGTAAATTTCATTGAACTTGTATCCTTGTGCACCTGGTTTGTGCCTGCTATCCAGGCTTTATATCATCAAGTTGCTGCTCATTGTCATAAGGAAAATAAAGTGCAAACTAAATCCGATCTAGGCCCAGCACAGACCCAAGGCGCTGTCAAGCCCTTCCCCACGCTCTTGCTCTTCCCATGCTTGGGGCAGGCAGGTATCCGTCATGCAAGCTGAGAGCGGAGCCCCAGGGGCCCCCAAAGTGCTCCCCAGAAGAAGCGACACCCCCCTGCATTGCCCCCCCTCCCCAATTCTGGGCCTGGTGCCTCCAAGATGCAGGAGGGTAGAGCGATATCCCTCTTCCATCCCCTACCCCTTCCACCTCTGGCTCAGGCAAGCTGGTGCTGCTCCCTGTGAGAGCCAGAATGCCCACCCAGGACGTGTGCCTCAGTTCCAGCCTCAGGACAGCATGGAGATCACTCGGAGTCTCTGAACATCTCGCAGGGAGGCTGCAGCGTGGAGCTCAGCGTTCCTGATAGAGCAGGAGGGACGCCGCAGAGACGACCCCACAGCTGGGTGTCTGGGGGACGGTGGAGGCAGAGTGAATATAACAAGGACGCTGGAGTTGTGAAGAAGGCGGGCAGTGGAGAGCCTGCAGCTCTGAAACGGCTCATTCCGATCTCCGCGGGGAGCCCCGGCTTCGTGCCCGCGTGTAACAAGTGAGCAATTACACGTGGTACTGGCGTGTGCGCGTGGGCACTTAGTCTCGGGAGGCTGGATGAAGGAGTCTCACTGTTCACACAAAGAGCACATTTAAACTGGGCACCAGAAAAGAAGGAAAAAAGGTTTGGGGAGCTGGGGGAGGAGGGTGAGGCTTAAGGGCAAGATCTTGTCTCGCGTGGGGCGCGGCTGCTCCGCCACCGGGGCGGGATGCACCAGGCAGGAGGAAGAGCGCTTTGCCCAATTCTCGCCGGTTCTACGCAGAACTTTTCTCCCCTCTTTCCTCCCTCGCTCTGCCTTTCTCGGGGCGGTCTCCAGGGACTGTCTTTCACATCCATTCGCCTTTCCTCCTTGATTTATGCTGCAGAGTGGAATGACCTTCCCTGACCTCATTTTCATGTCGGCGCGAGCACACCCGGAGCCCGCTACCACATTCCGGAGGATTGTGCCACACTCCAACACTCCCACGGCACGCACACACCGAGACCCGCACGGCTGGACTCGGCCCATCCCTGAGCTCACTGCAGCTCCGACACCAACCCCATTGTGGACGGGCACTGCCGGGGCTGCGGACGCTCAAAGAACAGCTCCTCATTAGCATCTCGCTTTGCATACGATTTGCATTTTATTCATTTCATGTCAAAACGCTCAGAACTCTCCCCAGCCCGCACCTCTTCCCGGAGCTTAAGAGTCGTGGGCCACCATCTCAAACCCATTTCCTGTGGGCCCCACACTTGCTGGTTGCCCAGCACCCTACCCACCCACCCTTGCATGGCCACCGCCTCCATTTAAAAAAAAAAAAAAAAAAGGCTCAATCTCCTAAGCTCTTGGCAAATACCAGGCCCTGAACTACGGGGTGTATTGTGGCATTTAGTGTTCGCAACAACCCACGAGCAAAGCACTATGCTATAGTCCTTTGAGATTGAAGAAAACTTGAGTCACAAAGGTGCCTGGTCCGAGGCCGTGGAGCTAAAAGTGGAGGGTGAGCTGAACTCCAAGGCTGCGCGACGCCAAAGCCAGGAAGCTTCCGCACTTCGATGCACCACCTCGGGCAAGGTCAATCAAAGCTTAGGTTCGGGGGCAGGAGAAGGTCTGTTTTCCCACCAGGAGGAAATTCGTCCTCTGGCCCACCACGACCCTTCCCCCAACACGGCCGCAGGAATCCAGGGCGCATTCCCAGGGCAGACCTGCCCCTTCGCCCCTGACCCCGCCGGCGGCTAGCCCGCTATCCGCGGCGCCCCGCGCCGGAATGCGACCCTGGCCAGCCATTCTCTGCTCGCGGAGCTGTCTCCTCCTCAACGCACTTTGTTTGGGCCCCCATCCCGACCTGTCACCCCGGGAACTCCCGCCTAGTCCTCGCGCCCACGTGGCCACAAGGCTGCTGTCAGCAATGCTCCCCTACAGTGACGGCGCCTCAGGCCTCAGTACTGGGATCATTAAACGTCATGGGGGGAGGAGGAGGGACAGGCGGCATCAGAAAGCCGCCTTAGCAAACTATTGCCTAGGGGATCGGGGTGGTCGTCTGTTTCCAGGTGTGTGTCGTCCGGTTCACCGCTCCCCCCACCCCAATCCTGCAGTGTGCTACGCGGGCAGCGAGGAGCGCCTCAGAGAAAGGCCCTACCTGGCTCAGTGTAGCCACCAGGGCCTGACAAGGGCGAGAGGGCAGCCTGTGTTGGGGTGGAAGTATTCAGCCTGCGCCCGGGACCACCAAGGGGAGCCGAATGGGCGGGAGAGGATGACCTGGTTCTGGTCCAAACTCCACCTGGAGGAAACGGGCCCAGCAAGCGGCCACGAAGGACGCGACAGCGCCACCCTCGACTTTTTTAAAAACTAGAGAGTCTGGCGGCTGCAAGTGCGTGCGAGCAGCGGGGAAGTTGCCGAGAACAGTCCTTGGCGCTGGGCGCACAGGGAATCGTGGGATCCTGGCAAGAAGGCCTCCCTAACTCGACAGGAAGCTTACTGCGCCGTTCTCAGTGGCCCTGGGATTCGCCAAGGCCTCCGATCCCTGGCGAGCCACCATTCAGAGACCCCGGAGTCTCCGGGCCTGGGGTGTTGGGAAGAAGCGGTGTTGTAACCGCTTCCTCCGAATTCCTTTATTGTAAAGTTGGGCAATGCCAGGAGCCGCGAAAAATGTCCTACGTCAAGGTCCTGTCGGCTAGGTGAGAGAGTCCTGGCCAAACAGACCTGGACCCGCCAGCTCTGATCTCCTTTTGTCCCCAGCTCCTTTACGCGCTGGACAGCCGCGTAACTGACCGCCTGTCTTACTGCAGTCTCTAGGCGTCCCCGCCTGCGCTTTCTCGTTCCCAATTATTTCTCAGGGTTGGGAGCCAAGCGCTCTCCCGGGAGCGTTGCTCACACGTGTGCGTTCACATACCACATGCACACGCACCTTCCATTCTGTGCACCTGGGCCAGTGTTTGACAGGTCAGCTCCTTGCTGCCCCTCCTCCAAGTCCGATCCCTGCCTCCCCGCCCCCTGTCCCTCTACAACTCACCCCCCGCCCCGCCTTGCGCGGAACTCAGCCACCGATCCCCGGGCGAGGACTGGGCTGACAGTTAAATTGCAATGTAGCCCGAGGGGGGAAAAGGGACCAGGTGTCTTTAACGGGCCCTGCAGACAAAGCGCCTCCCTTCGAAGCAAGCCAAGCCGGGCGCTGCCGCTCACAGACCTGGCAGCGCGTTTCTCGCCCTTGGGAGAGAGTTTGCAAAGCCATAATTATATCTCTTAACCTGTCTTGCTCTCAGCAGAAGAAGGTCCCATTACATTGAAATGAGATTATTAGCCATCAAATACTTTCTTTCTCGGGAGTTTTTTTTTTTTTTTTTAATTCAA
>NW_027395464.1:0-30728 GCF_047511655.1 Castor canadensis | reverse complement strand
ATGCCAGCTCTCACTCACACATGATCACACCCAAAAAAAAACACTGACACTCTCACCCTCACACACACACAAACATGTACATCCTCACAGGCATACCAAACACACCTGAATACACTCAACTAACAGAAACGAAGACACAGACTCACTGTTATACTCACAAAAATAATCTCAGCACACTCACAAACAGACACACACACACCTGCACCGAACACCCACTCACACTCTGACCCAAACACACTTACACTCACTCACACACACATGCACATTCTCACACACACTCACACACAACACACAGATAAACATACTTACACACATATGCCCATACACATGCAAACTGTCTCACACAGACACAAAAATACACAATCATACACAAATTCAAATACACAGGCTCACAACCACAAACAAGCAAACACACTCATTCACACACACACTGACAGAATCATTCAATTACAATTAAACCCTCACCTACAGAAACACTCACACACTTACACACAACTCACACACTCACACACATGTACACACCTACAACTTTCACCCTCTCACTCACAGAAACACACACACAAAATCAGTCAGACAATCACCTACCAACAAACACATATACACACATTCACACACTCACTCACACCTTCAGCCTCGTATACTCTCACACATTCTCGCCCACACACCGTCATACACACTCCACACTCACTCACAAGTACCCACATATACACTCACACACTGACTCAAAACACACCACCAAATACAAACCTCACAACACATACACACAGAAACTCACACAGGCTGATTCACAATCACACTCACAGACATAAACACTCACCTAGGTGCACACTCATACAATCAGTTCATACAGAAAGACACACCTGCATGCACACATTCACTCACACACATTCACAAATTCACACTCTTACACAAGTACACAGACACATGCAGAAGCACACATACACACACTCTCATTGACCCATACAAACACACAAACACATATAGATATACATAAACAGTAACACAAACGTGAACACAAACAAGCAAACACACACACATGCCCCTACTTTCACATCCACACACCCACCCAAAAACACCCTCACACATACACACATACATTCTCACTCCCACGTGAATACCCAGATGTCAACACATTGACGTAGAAGAACACACACTCACTCAAACTCACATTCAATACACATGTACACACAAATGCACTCACACATTCACACTCACTCAAAAGTAGACTCACACAAATAAACACACAAATACACACACTCACACTCACACACTCACCCACACTTGAACATACACACTTACATTCACTGACTCACACACTTACTCAAACTCACACACACGCATGCACACACACACACACACACATTCTGACACCACAATCCCCCAAATTTCAGCTTTCTACATTAGCTGGGAAAACAGTCTTTGACCACCTTGCCCAGTTTCATTTTTCCTCCGTTGGCAATTTTTTTGAACGTGGTGGCCTACAACTGCTTGTCTGCTAATCTCAGCATTCCATTGCTGGAATGAAAGGTGTGGGACAGATCCAGCTTATTTTTCATGGTGAGATTTGATTTCTAGGCTAGTCTCCACAAACAATGCTGCTAAACTCAGCATTCCTAATGCCTAAGAAGCAAGGCATGGGCCACCAATGCTTGGGTTGACTTAGTCATTTATCAACTGCACACAAAAACTCACTCACACTCATACACATACAAACACACACAAACACACATAGACATACACAAACAGCCCCACACACATACACACGCTCCAAGACTCACTCGCACTCACACTCAACCCACACATGCACTCACACACACAATCTCAAACACTCACCTATGTAGACACACTCACACACACACATGCAGTCACACACACTCACAAACATCAACAATCATACACGTGTACACACATTCACACACGTACTCACACCATCCCCCTCACATACACTCAAACCTACACACTCCCACACACTATCATACACACTTACACACACTCACATCATGTAAACACATATATACTCACTAAGAAAAACTCACACCCATAAACCTCACATATATAACCACTCACATACTCAAACCTACAGAAACACACACCCTCATGCACACTCTCACTCCTGCACATATTCAAAAATTCACACACGTACCCATGTACACAGACACATACGCCACCCACTTGCACATACATACATACACCCTCATACACACATACAAACACAAAAACACAAATAGGTATATACAAACACTCACATCCATACACCGGAACAGACGAACAAGCCATCACACACACATACACCTGCAGTCACATTCACAAACACCTAAAAACACCCTCACACATACAAACACACTCGTGTACTCACATACACGTGAATACACACAAGCAAGAACACTAACATACGAAGACACACTCAGTCTCCTACTCGTCCACATAACCCCTCTACATCAATCACACACCTGAACACACTAACACAATCTCTTGGACACAAATTCCCACACCTGCACCCAAATGCGCATTCACACGCCAATCCAAACACACTCAATTACACACACCTGCACATACTCACACACCTGCACTCAACAACACACACAGTCACCCACAATCACATTCGCTCCTACTCTCACACACACAAAAAAAGAGAATCCCTTTCAAATACACATGGACACACAAATGCACTCCCATCTTCACACTCACACTCAAAAATAGACTCACACACAAACACACACACAGAGTCACACTCACAAACCTACACAACCACAAACTAAAACACACATACACAGATGCCAGCTCTCACTCACACATGATCACACCCAAAAAAAACACTGACACTCTCACCCTCACACACACACAAACATGTACATCCTCACAGGCATACCAAAACACACCTGAATACACTCAACTAACAGAAACGAAGACACAGACTCACTGTTATACTCACAAAATAATCTCAGCACACTCACAAACAGACACACACTCACACACCTGCACCGAACACCCACTCACACTCTGACCCAAACACACTTACACTCACTCACACACACATGCACATTCTCACACACACTCACACACAACACACAGATAAACATACTTACACACATATGCCCATACACATGCAAACTGTCTCACACAGACACAAAAATACACAATCATACACAAATTCAAATACACAGGCTCACACCCACAAACAAGCAAACACACTCATTCACACACACACTGACAGAATCATTCAATTACAATTAAACCCTCACCTACAGAAACACTCACACACTTACACACAACTCACACACTCACACACATGTACACACCTACAACTTTCACCCTCTCACTCACAGAAACACACACACAAAATCAGTCAGACAATCACCTACCAACAAACACATGTACACACATTCACACACTCACTCACACCTTCAGCCTCGTATACTCTCACACATTCTCGCCCACACACCGTCATACACACTCCCACACTCACTCACAAGTACCCACATATACACTCACACACTGACTCAAAAACACACCACCAAATACAAACTCTCACAACACATACACACAGAAACTCACACAGGCTGATTCACAATCACACTCACAGACATAAACACTCACCTAGGTGCACACTCATACAATCAGTCATACAGAAACACACACCTGCATGCACACATTCACTCACACACATTCACAAATTCACACTCTTACACAAGTACACAGACACATGCAGAAGCACACATACACACACTCTCATTGACCCATACAAACACACAAACACATATAGATATACATAAACAGTAACACAAACGTGAACACAAACAAGCAAACACACACACATGCCCCTACTTTCACATCCACACACCCACCCAAAAACACCCTCACACATACACACATACATTCTCACTCCCACGTGAATACCCAGATGTCAACACATTGACGTAGAAGAACACACACTCACTCAAACTCACATTCCAATACACATGTACACACAAATGCACTCACACATTCACACTCACTCAAAAGTAGACTCACACAAATAAACACACAAATACACACACTCACACTCACACACTCACCCACACTTGAACATACACACTTACATTCACTGACTCACACACTTACTCAAACTCACACACACGCATGCACACACACACACACACACACACAGTCTGACACCACAATCCCCCAAATTTCAGCTTTCTACATTAGCTGGGAAAACAGTCTTTGACCACCTTGCCCAGTTTCATTTCTCCTCCGTTGGCAATTTTTTTGAACGTGGTGGCCTACAACAGCTTGTCTGCTAATCTCAGCATTCCATTGCTGGAATGAAAGGTGTGGGACAGATCCAGCTTATTTTTCATGGTGAGATTTGATTTCTAGGCTAGTCTCCACAAACAATGCTGCTAAACTCAGCATTCCTAATGCCTAAGAAGCAAGGCATGGGCCACCAATGCTTGGGTTAACTTAGTCATTTATCAACTGCACACAAAAACTCACTCACACTCATACACATACAAACACACACAAACACACATAGACATACACAAACAGCCCCCACACACATACACACGCTCCAAGACTCACTCGCACTCACACTCACCCACACATGCACTCACACACACAATCTCAAACACTCACCTATGTAGACACACTCACACACACACATGCAGTCACACACACTCACAAACATCAACAATCATACACGTGTACACACATTCACACACGTACTCACACCATCCCCCTCACATACACTCAAACCTACACACTCCCACACACTATCATACACACTTACACACACTCACATCATGTAAACACATATATACTCACTAAGAAAAACTCACACCCATAAACCTCACATATATAACCACTCACATACTCAAACCTACAGAAACACACACCCTCATGCACACTCTCACTCCTGCACATATTCAAAAATTCACACACGTACCCATGTACACAGACACATACGCCACCCACTTGCACATACATACATACACCCTCATACACACATACAAACACAAAAACACAAATAGGTATATACAAACACTCACATCCTTACACCGGAACAGACGAACAAGCCATCACCCACACATTCACCTGCAGTCACATTCACAAACACCTAAAAACACCCTCACACATACAAACACACTCATGTACTCACATACACGTGAATACACACAAGCAAGAACACTAACATACGAAGACACACTCAGTCTCCTACTCGTCCACATAACCCCTCTACATCAATCACACACCTGAACACACTAACACAATCTCTTGGACACAAATTCCCACACCTGCACCCAAATGCGCATTCACACGCCAATCCAAACACACTCAATTACACACACCTGCACATACTCACACACCTGCACTCAACAACACACACAGTCACCCACAATCACATTCGCTCCTACTCTCACACACACAAAAAAGAGAATCCCTTTCAAATACACATGGACACACAAATGCACTCCCATCTTCACACTCACACTCAAAAATAGACTCACACACAAACACACACACAGAGTCACACTCACAAACCTACACAACCACAAACTAAAACACACATACACAGATGCCAGCTCTCACTCACACATGATCACACCCAAAAAAAAACACTGACACTCTCACCCTCACACACACACAAACATGTACATCCTCACAGGCATACCAAACACACCTGAATACACTCAACTAACAGAAACGAAGACACAGACTCACTGTTATACTCACAAAAATAATCTCAGCACACTCACAAACAGACACACACTCACACACCTGCACCGAACACCCACTCACACTCTGACCCAAACACACTTACACTCACTCACACACACATGCACATTCTCACACACACTCACACACAACACACAGATAAACATACTTACACACATATGCCCATACACATGCAAACTGTCTCACACAGACACAAAAATACACAATCATACACAAATTCAAATACACAGGCTCACACCCACAAACAAGCAAACACACTCATTCACACACACACTGACAGAATCATTCAATTACAATTAAACCCTCACCTACAGAAACACTCACACACTTACACACAACTCACACACTCACACACATGTACACACCTACAACTTTCACCCTCTCACTCACAGAAACACACACACAAAATCAGTCAGACAAACAATCACCTACCAACAAACACATGTACACACATTCACACACTCACTCACACCTTCAGCCTCGTATACTCTCACACATTCTCGCTCACGCACCGTCATACATACTCCCACACTCACTCACAAGCACCCACATATACACTCACACACTGACTCAAAATACACCACCAAACACAAACTCTCACAACACATACACACAGAAACTCACACAGGCTGATTCACAATCACACTCACAGACATAAACACTCACCTAGGTGCACACTCATACAATCAGTCATACAGAAACACACACCTGCATGCACACATTCACTCACACACATTCACAAATTCACACTCTTACACAAGTACACAGACACATGCAGAAGCACACATACACACACTCTCATTGACCCATACAAACACACAAACACATATAGATATACATAAACAGTAACACAAACGTGAACACAAACAAGCAAACACACACACATGCCCCTACTTTCACATCCACACACCCACCCAAAAACACCCTCACACATACACACATACATTCTCACTCCCACGTGAATACCCAGATGTCAACACATTGACGTAGAAGAACACACACTCACTCAAACTCACATTCCAATACACATGTACACACAAATGCACTCACACATTCACACTCACTCAAAAGTAGACTCACACAAATAAACACACAAATACACACACTCACACTCACACACTCACCCACACTTGAACATACACACTTACATTCACTGACTCACACACTTACTCAAACTCACACACACGCATGCACACACACACACACACACACAGTCTGACACCACAATCCCCCAAATTTCAGCTTTCTACATTAGCTGGGAAAACAGTCTTTGACCACCTTGCCCAGTTTCATTTCTCCTCCGTTGGCAATTTTTTTGAACGTGGTGGCCTACAACAGCTTGTCTGCTAATCTCAGCATTCCATTGCTGGAATGAAAGGTGTGGGACAGATCCAGCTTATTTTTCATGGTGAGATTTGATTTCTAGGCTAGTCTCCACAAACAATGCTGCTAAACTCAGCATTCCTAATGCCTAAGAAGCAAGGCATGGGCCACCAATGCTTGGGTTGACTTAGTCATTTATCAACTGCACACAAAAACTCACTCACACTCATACACATACAAACACACACAAACACACATAGACATACACAAACAGCCCCCACACACATACACACGCTCCAAGACTCACTCGCACTCACACTCACCCACACATGCACTCACACACACAATCTCAAACACTCACCTATGTAGACACACTCACACACACACATGCAGTCACACACACTCACAAACATCAACAATCATACACGTGTACACACATTCACACACGTACTCACACCATCCCCCTCACATACACTCAAACCTACACACTCCCACACACTATCATACACACTTACACACACTCACATCATGTAAACACATATATACTCACTAAGAAAAACTCACACCCATAAACCTCACATATATAACCACTCACATACTCAAACCTACAGAAACACACACCCTCATGCACACTCTCACTCCTGCACATATTCAAAAATTCACACACGTACCCATGTACACAGACACATACGCCACCCACTTGCACATACATACATACACCCTCATACACACATACAAACACAAAAACACAAATAGGTATATACAAACACTCACATCCATACACCGGAACAGACGAACAAGCCATCACACACACATACACCTGCAGTCACATTCACAAACACCTAAAAACACCCTCACACATACAAACACACTCGTGTACTCACATACACGTGAATACACACAAGCAAGAACACTAACATACGAAGACACACTCAGTCTCCTACTCGTCCACATAACCCCTCTACATCAATCACACACCTGAACACACTAACACAATCTCTTGGACACAAATTCCCACACCTGCACCCAAATGCGCATTCACACGCCAATCCAAACACACTCAATTACACACACCTGCACATACTCACACACCTGCACTCAACAACACACACAGTCACCCACAATCACATTCGCTCCTACTCTCACACACACAAAAAAGAGAATCCCTTTCAAATACACATGGACACACAAATGCACTCCCATCTTCACACTCACACTCAAAAATAGACTCACACACAAACACACACACAGAGTCACACTCACAAACCTACACAACCACAAACTAAAGCACACATACACAGATGCCAGCTCTCACTCACACATGATCACACCCAAAAAAAAACACTGACACTCTCACCCTCACACACACACAAACATGTACATCCTCACAGGCATACCAAACACACCTGAATACACTCAACTAACAGAAACGAAGACACAGACTCACTGTTATACTCACAAAAATAATCTCAGCACACTCACAAACAGACACACACTCACACACCTGCACCGAACACCCACTCACACTCTGACCCAAACACACTTACACTCACTCACACACACATGCACATTCTCACACACAATCACACACAACACACAGATAAACATACTTACACACATATGCCCATACACATGCAAACTGTCTCACACAGACACAAAAATACACAATCATACACAAATTCAAATACACAGGCTCACACCCACAAACAAGCAAACACACTCATTCACACACACACTGACAGAATCATTCAATTACAATTAAACCCTCACCTACAGAAACACTCACACACTTACACACAACTCACACACTCACACACATGTACACACCTACAACTTTCACCCTCTCACTCACAGAAACACACACACAAAATCAGTCAGACAATCACCTACCAACAAACACATGTACACACATTCACACACTCACTCACACCTTCAGCCTCGTATACTCTCACACATTCTCGCCCACACACCGTCATACACACTCCCACACTCACTCACAAGTACCCACATATACACTCACACACTGACTCAAAAACACACCACCAAATACAAACTCTCACAACACATACACACAGAAACTCACACAGGCTGATTCACAATCACACTCACAGACATAAACACTCACCTAGGTGCACACTCATACAATCAGTCATACAGAAAGACACACCTGCATGCACACATTCACTCACACACATTCACAAATTCACACTCTTACACAAGTACACAGACACATGCAGAAGCACACATACACACACTCTCATTGACCCATACAAACACACAAACACATATAGATATACATAAACAGTAACACAAACGTGAACACAAACAAGCAAACACACACACATGCCCCTACTTTCACATCCACACACCCACCCAAAAACACCCTCACACATACACACATACATTCTCACTCCCACGTGAATACCCAGATGTCAACACATTGACGTAGAAGAACACACACTCACTCAAACTCACATTCCAATACACATGTACACACAAATGCACTCACACATTCACACTCACTCAAAAGTAGACTCACACAAATAAACACACAAATACACACACTCACACTCACACACTCACCCACACTTGAACATACACACTTACATTCACTGACTCACACACTTACTCAAACTCACACACACGCATGCACACACACACACACACACACATTCTGACACCACAATCCCCCAAATTTCAGCTTTCTACATTAGCTGGGAAAACAGTCTTTGACCACCTTGCCCAGTTTCATTTTTCCTCCGTTGGCAATTTTTTTGAACGTGGTGGCCTACAACTGCTTGTCTGCTAATCTCAGCATTCCATTGCTGGAATGAAAGGTGTGGGACAGATCCAGCTTATTTTTCATGGTGAGATTTGATTTCTAGGCTAGTCTCCACAAACAATGCTGCTAAACTCAGCATTCCTAATGCCTAAGAAGCAAGGCATGGGCCACCAATGCTTGGGTTGACTTAGTCATTTATCAACTGCACACAAAAACTCACTCACACTCATACACATACAAACACACACAAACACACATAGACATACACAAACAGCCCCCACACACATACACACGCTCCAAGACTCACTCGCACTCACACTCACCCACACATGCACTCACACACACAATCTCAAACACTCACCTATGTAGACACACTCACACACACACATGCAGTCACACACACTCACAAACATCAACAATCATACACGTGTACACACATTCACACACGTACTCACACCATCCCCCTCACATACACTCAAACCTACACACTCCCACACACTATCATACACACTTACACACACTCACATCATGTAAACACATATATACTCACTAAGAAAAACTCACACCCATAAACCTCACATATATAACCACTCACATACTCAAACCTACAGAAACACACACCCTCATGCACACTCTCACTCCTGCACATATTCAAAAATTCACACACGTACCCATGTACACAGACACATACGCCACCCACTTGCACATACATACATACACCCTCATACACACATACAAACACAAAAACACAAATAGGTATATACAAACACTCACATCCATACACCGGAACAGACGAACAAGCCATCACACACACATACACCTGCAGTCACATTCACAAACACCTAAAAACACCCTCACACATACAAACACACTCGTGTACTCACATACACGTGAATACACACAAGCAAGAACACTAACATACGAAGACACACTCAGTCTCCTACTCGTCCACATAACCCCTCTACATCAATCACACACCTGAACACACTAACACAATCTCTTGGACACAAATTCCCACACCTGCACCCAAATGCGCATTCACACGCCAATCCAAACACACTCAATTACACACACCTGCACATACTCACACACCTGCACTCAACAACACACACAGTCACCCACAATCACATTCGCTCCTACTCTCACACACACAAAAAAGAGAATCCCTTTCAAATACACATGGACACACAAATGCACTCCCATCTTCACACTCACACTCAAAAATAGACTCACACACAAACACACACACAGAGTCACACTCACAAACCTACACAACCACAAACTAAAACACACATACACAGATGCCAGCTCTCACTCACACATGATCACACCCAAAAAAAAACACTGACACTCTCACCCTCACACACACACAAACATGTACATCCTCACAGGCATACCAAACACACCTGAATACACTCAACTAACAGAAACGAAGACACAGACTCACTGTTATACTCACAAAAATAATCTCAGCACACTCACAAACAGACACACACTCACACACCTGCACCGAACACCCACTCACACTCTGACCCAAACACACTTACACTCACTCACACACACATGCACATTCTCACACACACTCACACACAACACACAGATAAACATACTTACACACATATGCCCATACACATGCAAACTGTCTCACACAGACACAAAAATACACAATCATACACAAATTCAAATACACAGGCTCACACCCACAAACAAGCAAACACACTCATTCACACACACACTGACAGAATCATTCAATTACAATTAAACCCTCACCTACAGAAACACTCACACACTTACACACAACTCACACACTCACACACATGTACACACCTACAACTTTCACCCTCTCACTCACAGAAACACACACACAAAATCAGTCAGACAATCACCTACCAACAAACACATGTACACACATTCACACACTCACTCACACCTTCAGCCTCGTATACTCTCACACATTCTCGCCCACACACCGTCATACACACTCCCACACTCACTCACAAGTACCCACATATACACTCACACACTGACTCAAAAACACACCACCAAATACAAACTCTCACAACACATACACACAGAAACTCACACAGGCTGATTCACAATCACACTCACAGACATAAACACTCACCTAGGTGCACACTCATACAATCAGTCATACAGAAACACACACCTGCATGCACACATTCACTCACACACATTCACAAATTCACACTCTTACACAAGTACACAGACACATGCAGAAGCACACATACACACACTCTCATTGACCCATACAAACACACAAACACATATAGATATACATAAACAGTAACACAAACGTGAACACAAACAAGCAAACACACACACATGCCCCTACTTTCACATCCACACACCCACCCAAAAACACCCTCACACATACACACATACATTCTCACTCCCACGTGAATACCCAGATGTCAACACATTGACGTAGAAGAACACACACTCACTCAAACTCACATTCCAATACACATGTACACACAAATGCACTCACACATTCACACTCACTCAAAAGTAGACTCACACAAATAAACACACAAATACACACACTCACACTCACACACTCACCCACACTTGAACATACACACTTACATTCACTGACTCACACACTTACTCAAACTCACACACACGCATGCACACACACACACACACACACACAGTCTGACACCACAATCCCCCAAATTTCAGCTTTCTACATTAGCTGGGAAAACAGTCTTTGACCACCTTGCCCAGTTTCATTTCTCCTCCGTTGGCAATTTTTTTGAACGTGGTGGCCTACAACAGCTTGTCTGCTAATCTCAGCATTCCATTGCTGGAATGAAAGGTGTGGGACAGATCCAGCTTATTTTTCATGGTGAGATTTGATTTCTAGGCTAGTCTCCACAAACAATGCTGCTAAACTCAGCATTCCTAATGCCTAAGAAGCAAGGCATGGGCCACCAATGCTTGGGTTAACTTAGTCATTTATCAACTGCACACAAAAACTCACTCACACTCATACACATACAAACACACACAAACACACATAGACATACACAAACAGCCCCCACACACATACACACGCTCCAAGACTCACTCGCACTCACACTCACCCACACATGCACTCACACACACAATCTCAAACACTCACCTATGTAGACACACTCACACACACACATGCAGTCACACACACTCACAAACATCAACAATCATACACGTGTACACACATTCACACACGTACTCACACCATCCCCCTCACATACACTCAAACCTACACACTCCCACACACTATCATACACACTTACACACACTCACATCATGTAAACACATATATACTCACTAAGAAAAACTCACACCCATAAACCTCACATATATAACCACTCACATACTCAAACCTACAGAAACACACACCCTCATGCACACTCTCACTCCTGCACATATTCAAAAATTCACACACGTACCCATGTACACAGACACATACGCCACCCACTTGCACATACATACATACACCCTCATACACACATACAAACACAAAAACACAAATAGGTATATACAAACACTCACATCCTTACACCGGAACAGACGAACAAGCCATCACCCACACATTCACCTGCAGTCACATTCACAAACACCTAAAAACACCCTCACACATACAAACACACTCATGTACTCACATACACGTGAATACACACAAGCAAGAACACTAACATACGAAGACACACTCAGTCTCCTACTCGTCCACATAACCCCTCTACATCAATCACACACCTGAACACACTAACACAATCTCTTGGACACAAATTCCCACACCTGCACCCAAATGCGCATTCACACGCCAATCCAAACACACTCAATTACACACACCTGCACATACTCACACACCTGCACTCAACAACACACACAGTCACCCACAATCACATTCGCTCCTACTCTCACACACACAAAAAAGAGAATCCCTTTCAAATACACATGGACACACAAATGCACTCCCATCTTCACACTCACACTCAAAAATAGACTCACACACAAACACACACACAGAGTCACACTCACAAACCTACACAACCACAAACTAAAACACACATACACAGATGCCAGCTCTCACTCACACATGATCACACCCAAAAAAAAACACTGACACTCTCACCCTCACACACACACAAACATGTACATCCTCACAGGCATACCAAACACACCTGAATACACTCAACTAACAGAAACGAAGACACAGACTCACTGTTATACTCACAAAAATAATCTCAGCACACTCACAAACAGACACACACTCACACACCTGCACCGAACACCCACTCACACTCTGACCCAAACACACTTACACTCACTCACACACACATGCACATTCTCACACACACTCACACACAACACACAGATAAACATACTTACACACATATGCCCATACACATGCAAACTGTCTCACACAGACACAAAAATACACAATCATACACAAATTCAAATACACAGGCTCACACCCACAAACAAGCAAACACACTCATTCACACACACACTGACAGAATCATTCAATTACAATTAAACCCTCACCTACAGAAACACTCACACACTTACACACAACTCACACACTCACACACATGTACACACCTACAACTTTCACCCTCTCACTCACAGAAACACACACACAAAATCAGTCAGACAAACAATCACCTACCAACAAACACATGTACACACATTCACACACTCACTCACACCTTCAGCCTCGTATACTCTCACACATTCTCGCTCACGCACCGTCATACATACTCCCACACTCACTCACAAGCACCCACATATACACTCACACACTGACTCAAAATACACCACCAAACACAAACTCTCACAACACATACACACAGAAACTCACACAGGCTGATTCACAATCACACTCACAGACATAAACACTCACCTAGGTGCACACTCATACAATCAGTCATACAGAAACACACACCTGCATGCACACATTCACTCACACACATTCACAAATTCACACTCTTACACAAGTACACAGACACATGCAGAAGCACACATACACACACTCTCATTGACCCATACAAACACACAAACACATATAGATATACATAAACAGTAACACAAACGTGAACACAAACAAGCAAACACACACACATGCCCCTACTTTCACATCCACACACCCACCCAAAAACACCCTCACACATACACACATACATTCTCACTCCCACGTGAATACCCAGATGTCAACACATTGACGTAGAAGAACACACACTCACTCAAACTCACATTCCAATACACATGTACACACAAATGCACTCACACATTCACACTCACTCAAAAGTAGACTCACACAAATAAACACACAAATACACACACTCACACTCACACACTCACCCACACTTGAACATACACACTTACATTCACTGACTCACACACTTACTCAAACTCACACACACGCATGCACACACACACACACACACACAGTCTGACACCACAATCCCCCAAATTTCAGCTTTCTACATTAGCTGGGAAAACAGTCTTTGACCACCTTGCCCAGTTTCATTTCTCCTCCGTTGGCAATTTTTTTGAACGTGGTGGCCTACAACAGCTTGTCTGCTAATCTCAGCATTCCATTGCTGGAATGAAAGGTGTGGGACAGATCCAGCTTATTTTTCATGGTGAGATTTGATTTCTAGGCTAGTCTCCACAAACAATGCTGCTAAACTCAGCATTCCTAATGCCTAAGAAGCAAGGCATGGGCCACCAATGCTTGGGTTAACTTAGTCATTTATCAACTGCACACAAAAACTCACTCACACTCATACACATACAAACACACACAAACACACATAGACATACACAAACAGCCCCCACACACATACACATGCTCCAAGAATCACTCGAACTCACACTCACCCACACATGCACTCACACACACAATCTCAAACACTCACCTATGTAGACACACTCACACACACACATGCAGTCACACACACTCACAAACATCAACAATCATACACGTGTACACACATTCACACACGTACTCACACCATCCCCCTCACATACACTCAAACCTACACACTCCCACACACTATCATACACACTTACACACACTCACATCATGTCAACACATATATACTCACTAAGAAAAACTCACACCCATAAACCTCACATATATAACCACTCACATACTCAAACCTACAGAAACACACACCCTCATGCACACTCTCACTCCTGCACATATTCAAAAATTCACACACGTACCCATGTACACAGACACATACGCCACCCACTTGCACATACATACATACACCCTCATACACACATACAAACACAAAAACACAAATAGGTATATACAAACACTCACATCCTTACACCGGAACAGACGAACAAGCCATCACCCACACATTCACCTGCAGTCACATTCACAAACACCTAAAAACACCCTCACACATACAAACACACTCATGTACTCACATACACGTGAATACACACAAGCAATTACACTAACATACAAAGACACACTCAGTCTCCTACTCGTCCACATAACCCCTCTACATCAATCACACACCTGAACACACTAACACAATCTCTTGGACACAAATTCCCACACCTGCACCCAAATGCGCATTCACACGCCAATCCAAACACACTCAATTACACACACCTGCACATACTCACACACCTGCACTCAACAACACACACAGTCACCCACAATCACATTCGCTCCTACTCTCACACACACAAAAAAGAGAATCCCTTTCAAATACACATGGACACACAAATGCACTCCCATCTTCACACTCACACTCAAAAATAGACTCACACACAAACACACACACAGAGTCACACTCACAAACCTACACAACCACAAACTAAAACACACATACACAGATGCCAGCTCTCACTCACACATGATCACACCCAAAAAAAAACACTGACACTCTCACCCTCACACACACACAAACATGTACATCCTCACAGGCATACCAAACACACCTGAATACACTCAACTAACAGAAACGAAGACACAGACTCACTGTTATACTCACAAAAATAATCTCAGCACACTCACAAACAGACACACACTCACACACCTGCACCGAACACCCACTCACACTCTGACCCAAACACACTTACACTCACTCACACACACATGCACATTCTCACACACACTCACACACAACACACAGATAAACATACTTACACACATATGCCCATACACATGCAAACTGTCTCACACAGACACAAAAATACACAATCATACACAAATTCAAATACACAGGCTCACACCCACAAACAAGCAAACACACTCATTCACACACACACTGACAGAATCATTCAATTACAATTAAACCCTCACCTACAGAAACACTCACACACTTACACACAACTCACACACTCACACACATGTACACACCTACAACTTTCACCCTCTCACTCACAGAAACACACACACAAAATCAGTCAGACAAACAATCACCTACCAACAAACACATGTACACACATTCACACACTCACTCACACCTTCAGCCTCGTATACTCTCACACATTCTCGCTCACACACCGTCATACATACTCCCACACTCACTCACAAGCACCCACATATACACTCACACACTGACTCAAAATACACCACCAAACACAAACTCTCACAACACATACACACAGAAACTCACACAGGCTGATTCACAATCACACTCACAGACATAAACACTCACCTAGGTGCACACTCATACAATCAGTCATACAGAAACACACACCTGCATGCACACATTCACTCACACACATTCACAAATTCACACTCTTACACAAGTACACAGACACATGCAGAAGCACACATACACACACTCTCATTGACCCATACAAACACACAAACACATATAGATATACATAAACAGTAACACAAACGTGAACACAAACAAGCAAACACACACACATGCCCCTACTTTCACATCCACACACCCACCCAAAAACACCCTCACACATACACACATACATTCTCACTCCCACGTGAATACCCAGATGTCAACACATTGACGTAGAAGAACACACACTCACTCAAAATCACATTCCAATACACATGTACACACAAATGCACTCACACATTCACACTCACTCAAAAGTAGACTCACACAAATAAACACACAAATACACACACTCACACTCACACACTCACCCACACTTGAA
Organism: Castor canadensis; assembly: GCF_047511655.1. Lineage (NCBI taxonomy): Eukaryota > Metazoa > Chordata > Mammalia > Rodentia > Castoridae > Castor > Castor canadensis. The sequence continues at coordinate 12,739 of NW_027395464.1, read as the reverse complement.
CATACACACTTACATTCACTGACTCACACACTTACTCAAACTCACACACACGCATGCACACACACACACACACACACACACACACACAGTCTGACACCACAATCCCCCAAATTTCAGCTTTCTACATTAGCTGGGAAAACAGTCTTTGACCACCTTGCCCAGTTTCATTTTTCCTCCGTTGGCAATTTTTTTGAACGTGGTGGCCTACAACTGCTTGTCTGCTAATCTCAGCATCCCATTGCTGGAATGAAAGGTGTGGGACAGATCCAGCTTATTTTTCATGGTGAGATTTGATTTCTAGGCTAGTCTCCACAAACAATGCTGCTAAACTCAGCATTCCTAATGCCTAAGAAGCAAGGCATGGGCCACCAATGCTTGGGTTAACTTAGTCATTTATCAACTGCACACAAAAACTCACTCACACTCATACACATACAAACACACACAAACACACATAGACATACACAAACAGCCCCCACACACATACACACGCTCCAAGACTCACTCGCACTCACACTCACCCACACATGCACTCACACACACAATCTCAAACACTCACCTATGTAGACACACTCACACACACACATGCAGTCACACACACTCACAAACATCAACAATCATACACGTGTACACACATTCACACACGTACTCACACCATCCCCCTCAAATACACTCAAACATACACACTCCCACACACTATCATACACACTTACACCCACTCACATCATGTAAACACATATATACTCACTAAGAAAAACTCACACCCATAAACCTCACATATATAACCACTCACATACTCAAACCTACAGAAACACACACCCTCATGCACACTCTCACTCCTGCACATATTCAAAAATTCACACACGTACCCATGTACACAGACACATACGCCACCCACTTGCACATACATACATACACCCTCATACACACATACAAACACAAAAACACAAATAGGTATATACAAACACTCACATCCTTACACCGGAACAGACGAACAAGCCATCACCCACACATTCACCTGCAGTCACATTCACAAACACCTAAAAACACCCTCACACATACAAACACACTCGTGTACTCACATACACGTGAATACACACAAGCAAGAACACTAACATACGAAGACACACTCAGTCTCCTACTCGTCCACATAACCCCTCTACATCAATCACACACCTGAACACACTAACACAATCTCTTGGACACAAATTCCCACACCTGCACCCAAATGCGCATTCACACGCCAATCCAAACACACTCAATTACACACACCTGCACATACTCACACACCTGCACTCAACAACACACACAGTCACCCACAATCACATTCGCTCCTACTCTCACACACACAAAAAAGAAAATCCCTTTCAAATACACATGGACACACAAATGCACTCCCATCTTCACACTCACACTCAAAAATAGACTCACACACAAACACACACACAGAGTCACACTCACAAACCTACACAACCACAAACTAAAACACACATACACAGATGCCAGCTCTCACTCACACATGATCACACCCAAAAAAAAACACTGACACTCTCACCCTCACACACACACAAACATGTCCATCCTCACAGGCATACCAAACACACCTGAATACACTCAACTAACAGAAACGAAGACACAGACTCACTGTTATACTCACAAAAATAATCTCAGCACACTCACAAACAGACACACACTCACACACCTGCACCGAACACCCACTCACACTCTGACCCAAACACACTTACACTCACTCACACACACATGCACATTCTCACACACACTCACACACAAAACACAGATAAACATACTTACACACATATGCCCATACACATGCAAACTGTCTCACACAGACACAAAAATACACAATCATACACAAATTCAAATACACAGGCTCACACCCACAAACAAGCAAACACACTCATTCACACACACACTGACAGAATCATTCAATTACAATTAAACCCTCACCTACAGAAACACTCACACACTTACACACAACTCACACACTCACACACATGTACACACCTACAACTTTCACCCTCTCACTCACAGAAACACACACACAAAATCAGTCAGACAAACAATCACCTACCAACAAACACATGTACACACATTCACACACTCACTCACACCTTCAGCCTCGTATACTCTCACACATTCTCGCCCACACACCGTCATACACACTCCCACACTCACTCACAAGTACCCACATATACACTCACACACTGACTCAAAAACACACCACCAAACACAAACTCTCACAACACATACACACAGAAACTCACACAGGCTGATTCACAATCACACTCACAGACATAAACACTCACCTAGGTGCACACTCATACAATCAGTCATACAGAAACACACACCTGCATGCACACATTCACTCACACACATTCACAAATTCACACTCTTACACAAGTACACAGACACATGCAGAAGCACACATACACACACTCTCATTGACCCATACAAACACACAAACACATATAGATATACATAAACAGTAACACAAACGTGAACACAAACAAGCAAACACACACACATGCCCCTACTTTCACATCCACACACCCACCCAAAAACACCCTCACACATACACACACATACATTCTCACTCCCACGTGAATACCCAGATGTCAATACATTGACGTAGAAGAACACACACTCACTCAAACTCACATTCCAATACACATGTACACACAAATGCACTCACACATTCACACTCACTCAAAAGTAGACTCACACAAATAAACACACAAATACACACACTCACACTCACACACTCACCCACACTTGAACACACACACTTACATTCACTGACTCACACACTTACTCAAACTCACACACACGCATGCACACACACACACACACACACAGTCTGACACCACAATCCCCCAAATTTCAGCTTTCTACATTAGCTGGGAAAACAGTCTTTGACCACCTTGCCCAGTTTCATTTTTCCTCCGTTGGCAATTTTTTTCAACGTGGTGGCCTACAACTGCTTGTCTGCTAATCTCAGCATCCCATTGCTGGAATGAAAGGTGTGGGACAGATCCAGCTTATTTTTCATGGTGAGATTTGATTTCTAGGCTAGTCTCCACAAACAATGCTGCTAAACTCAGCATTCCTAATGCCTAAGAAGCAAGGCATGGGCCACCAATGCTTGGGTTAACTTAGTCATTTATCAACTGCACACAAAAACTCACTCACACTCATACACATACAAACACACACAAACACACATAGACATACACAAACAGCCCCCACACACATACACACGCTCCAAGACTCACTCCCACTCACACTCACCCACACATGCACTCACACACACAATCTCAAACACTCACCTATGTAGACACACTCACACACACACATGCAGTCACACACACTCACAAACATCAACAATCATACACGTGTACACACATTCACACACGTACTCACACCATCCCCCTCAAATACACTCAAACCTACACACTCCCACACACTATCATACACACTTACACCCACTCACATCATGTAAACACATATATACTCACTAAGAAAAACTCACACCCATAAACCTCACATATATAACCACTCACATACTCAAACCTACAGAAACACACACCCTCATGCACACTCTCACTCCTGCACATATTCAAAAATTCACACACGTACCCATGTACACAGACACATACGCCACCCACTTGCACATACATACATACACCCTCATACACACATACAAACACAAAAACACAAATAGGTATATACAAACACTCACATCCTTACACCGGAACAGACGAACAAGCCATCACCCACACATTCACCTGCAGTCACATTCACAAACACCTAAAAACACCCTCACACATACAAACACACTCGTGTACTCACATACACGTGAATACACACAAGCAAGAACACTAACATACGAAGACACACTCAGTCTCCTACTCGTCCACATAACCCCTCTACATCAATCACACACCTGAACACACTAACACAATCTCTTGGACACAAATTCCCACACCTGCACCCAAATGCGCATTCACACGCCAATCCAAACACACTCAATTACACACACCTGCACATACTCACACACCTGCACTCAACAACACACACAGTCACCCACAATCACATTCGCTCTTACTCTCACACACACAAAAAAGAAAATCCCTTTCAAATACACATGGACACACAAATGCACTCCCATCTTCACACTCACACTCAAAAATAGACTCACACACAAACACACACACAGAGTCACACTCACAAACCTACACAACCACAAACTAAAACACACATACACAGATGCCAGCTCTCACTCACACATGATCACACCCAAAAAAAAACACTGACACTCTCACCCTCACACACACACAAACATGTCCATCCTCACAGGCATACCAAACACACCTGAATACACTCAACTAACAGAAACGAAGACACAGACTCACTGTTATACTCACAAAAATAATCTCAGCACACTCACAAACAGACACACACTCACACACCTGCACCGAACACCCACTCACACTCTGACCCAAACACACTTACACTCACTCACACACACATGCACATTCTCACACACACTCACACACAAAACACAGATAAACATACTTACACACATATGCCCATACACATGCAAACTGTCTCACACAGACACAAAAATACACAATCATACACAAATTCAAATACACAGGCTCACACCCACAAACAAGCAAACACACTCATTCACACACACACTGACAGAATCATTCAATTACAATTAAACCCTCACCTACAGAAACACTCACACACTTACACACAACTCACACACTCACACACATGTACACACCTACAACTTTCACCCTCTCACTCACAGAAACACACACACAAAATCAGTCAGACAAACAATCACCTACCAACAAACACATGTACACACATTCACACACTCACTCACACCTTCAGCCTCGTATACTCTCACACATTCTCGCCCACACACCGTCATACACACTCCCACACTCACTCACAAGTACCCACATATACACTCACACACTGACTCAAAAACACACCACCAAACACAAACTCTCACAACACATACACACAGAAACTCACACAGGCTGATTCACAATCACACTCACAGACATAAACACTCACCTAGGTGCACACTCATACAATCAGTCATACAGAAACACACACCTGCATGCACACATTCACTCACACACATTCACAAATTCACACTCTTACACAAGTACACAGACACATGCAGAAGCACACATACACACACTCTCATTGACCCATACAAACACACAAACACATATAGATATACATAAACAGTAACACAAACGTGAACACAAACAAGCAAACACACACACATGCCCCTACTTTCACATCCACACACCCACCCAAAAACACCCTCACACATACACACACATACATTCTCACTCCCACGTGAATACCCAGATGTCAATACATTGACGTAGAAGAACACACACTCACTCAAACTCACATTCCAATACACATGTACACACAAATGCACTCACACATTCACACTCACTCAAAAGTAGACTCACACAAATAAACACACAAATACACACACTCACACTCACACACTCACCCACACTTGAACACACACACTTACATTCACTGACTCACACACTTACTCAAACTCACACACACGCATGCACACACACACACACACAGTCTGACACCACAATCCCCCAAATTTCAGCTTTCTACATTAGCTGGGAAAACAGTCTTTGACCACCTTGCCCAGTTTCATTTTTCCTCCGTTGGCAATTTTTTTGAACGTGGTGGCCTACAACTGCTTGTCTGCTAATCTCAGCATCCCATTGCTGGAATGAAAGGTGTGGGACAGATCCAGCTTATTTTTCATGGTGAGATTTGATTTCTAGGCTAGTCTCCACAAACAATGCTGCTAAACTCAGCATTCCTAATGCCTAAGAAGCAAGGCATGGGCCACCAATGCTTGGGTTAACTTAGTCATTTATCAACTGCACACAAAAACTCACTCACACTCATACACATACAAACACACACAAACACACATAGACATACACAAACAGCCCCCACACACATACACACGCTCCAAGACTCACTCCCACTCACACTCACCCACACATGCACTCACACACACAATCTCAAACACTCACCTATGTAGACACACTCACACACACACATGCAGTCACACACACTCACAAACATCAACAATCATACACGTGTACACACATTCACACACGTACTCACACCATCCCCCTCAAATACACTCAAACCTACACACTCCCACACACTATCATACACACTTACACCCACTCACATCATGTAAACACATATATACTCACTAAGAGAAACTCACACCCATAAACCTCACATATATAACCACTCACATACTCAAACCTACAGAAACACACACCCTCATGCACACTCTCACTCCTGCACATATTCAAAAATTCACACACGTACCCATGTACACAGACACATACGCCACCCACTTGCACATACATACATACACCCTCATACACACATACAAACACAAAAACACAAATACGTATATGCAAACACTCACATCCTTACACCGGAACAGACGAACAAGCCATCACCCACACATTCACCTGCAGTCACATTCACAAACACCTAAAAACACCCTCACACATACAAACACACTCGTGTACTCACATACACGTGAATACACACAAGCAAGAACACTAACATACGAAGACACACTCAGTCTCCTACTCGTCCACATAACCCCTCTACATCAATCACACACCTGAACACACTAACACAATCTCTTGGACACAAATTCCCACACCTGCACCCAAATGCGCATTCACACGCCAATCCAAACACACTCAATTACACACACCTGCACATACTCACACACCTGCACTCAACAACACACACAGTCACCCACAATCACATTCGCTCCTACTCTCACACACAAAAAAGAAAATCCCTTTCAAATACACATGGACACACAAATGCACTCCCATCTTCCCACTCACACTCAAAAATAGACTCACACACAAACACACACACAGAGTCACACTCACAAACCTACACAACCACAAACTAAAACACACATACACAGATGCCAGCTCTCACTCACACATGATCACACCCAAAAAAAACCACTGACACTCTCACCCTCACACACACACAAACATGTCCATCCTCACAGGCATACCAAACACACCTGAATACACTCAACTAACAGAAACGAAGACACAGACTCACTGTTATACTCACAAAAATAATCTCAGCACACTCACAAACAGACACACACTCACACACCTGCACCGAACACCCACTCACACTCTGACCCAAACACACTTACACTCACTCACACACACATGCACATTCTCACACACACTCACACACAAAACACAGATAAACATACTTACACACATATGCCCATACACATGCAAACTGTCTCACACAGACACAAAAATACACAATCATACACAAATTCAAATACACAGGCTCACACCCACAAACAAGCAAACACACTCATTCACACACACACTGACAGAATCATTCAATTACAATTAAACCCTCACCTACAGAAACACTCACACACTTACACACAACTCACACACTCACACACATGTACACACCTACAACTTTCACCCTCTCACTCACAGAAACACACACACAAAATCAGTCAGACAAACAATCACCTACCAACAAACACATGTACACACATTCACACACTCACTCACACCTTCAGCCTCGTATACTCTCACACATTCTCGCCCACACACCGTCATACACACTCCCACACTCACTCACAAGTACCCACATATACACTCACACACTGACTCAAAAACACACCACCAAACACAAACTCTCACAACACATACACACAGAAACTCACACAGGCTGATTCACAATCACACTCACAGACATAAACACTCACCTAGGTGCACACTCATACAATCAGTCATACAGAAACACACACCTGCATGCACACATTCACTCACACACATTCACAAATTCACACTCTTACACAAGTACACAGACACATGCAGAAGCACACATACACACACTCTCATTGACCCATACAAACACACAAACACATATAGATATACATAAACAGTAACACAAACGTGAACACAAACAAGCAAACACACACACATGCCCCTACTTTCACATCCACACACCCACCCAAAAACACCCTCACACATACACACACATACATTCTCACTCCCACGTGAATACCCAGATGTCAATACATTGACGTAGAAGAACACACACTCACTCAAACTCACATTCCAATACACATGTACACACAAATGCACTCACACATTCACACTCACTCAAAAGTAGACTCACACAAATAAACACACAAATACACACACTCACACTCACACACTCACCCACACTTGAACACACACACTTACATTCACTGACTCACACACTTACTCAAACTCACACACACGCATGCACACACACACACACACACACACAGTCTGACACCACAATCCCCCAAATTTCAGCTTTCTACATTAGCTGGGAAAACAGTCTTTGACCACCTTGCCCAGTTTCATTTTTCCTCCGTTGGCAATTTTTTTGAACGTGGTGGCCTACAACTGCTTGTCTGCTAATCTCAGCATCCCATTGCTGGAATGAAAGGTGTGGGACAGATCCAGCTTATTTTTCATGGTGAGATTTGATTTCTAGGCTAGTCTCCACAAACAATGCTGCTAAACTCAGCATTCCTAATGCCTAAGAAGCAAGGCATGGGCCACCAATGCTTGGGTTAACTTAGTCATTTATCAACTGCACACAAAAACTCACTCACACTCATACACATACAAACACACACAAACACACATAGACATACACAAACAGCCCCCACACACATACACACGCTCCAAGACTCACTCCCACTCACACTCACCCACACATGCACTCACACACACAATCTCAAACACTCACCTATGTAGACACACTCACACACACACATGCAGTCACACACACTCACAAACATCAACAATCATACACGTGTACACACATTCACACACGTACTCACACCATCCCCCTCAAATACACTCAAACCTACACACTCCCACACACTATCATACACACACACACTCACATCATGTAAACACATATATACTCACTAAGAGAAACTCACACCCATAAACCTCACATATATAACCACTCACACACTGAAACCTACAGAAACACACACCCTCATGCACACTCTCACTCCTGCACATATTCAAAAATTCACACACGTACCCATGTACACAGACACATACGCCACCCACTTGCACATACATACATACACCCTCATACACACATACAAACACAAAAACACAAATAGGTATATACAAACACTCACATCCATACACCGGAACAGACGAACAAGCCATCACACACACATACACCTGCAGTCACATTCACAAACACCTAAAAACACCCTCACACATACAAACACACTCGTGTACTCACATACACGTGAATACACACAAGCAAGAACACTAACATACGAAGACACACTCAGTCTCCTACTCGTCCACATAACCCCTCTACATCAATCACACACCTGAACACACTAACACAATCTCTTGGACACAAATTCCCACACCTGCACCCAAATGCGCATTCACACGCCAATCCAAACACACTCAATTACACACACCTGCACATACTCACACACCTGCACTCAACAACACACACAGTCACCCACAATCACATTCGCTCCTACTCTCACACACACAAAAAAGAGAATCCCTTTCAAATACACATGGACACACAAATGCACTCCCATCTTCACACTCACACTCAAAAATAGACTCACACACAAACACACACACAGAGTCACACTCACAAACCTACACAACCACAAACTAAAACACACATACACAGATGCCAGCTCTCACTCACACATGATCACACCCAAAAAAAAACACTGACACTCTCACCCTCACACACACACAAACATGTACATCCTCACAGGCATACCAAACACACCTGAATACACTCAACTAACAGAAACGAAGACACAGACTCACTGTTATACTCACAAAAATAATCTCAGCACACTCACAAACAGACACACACTCACACACCTGCACCGAACACCCACTCACACTCTGACCCAAACACACTTACACTCACTCACACACACATGCACATTCTCACACACACTCACACACAACACACAGATAAACATACTTACACACATATGCCCATACACATGCAAACTGTCTCACACAGACACAAAAATACAGAATCATACACAAATTCAAATACACAGGCTCACACCCACAAACAAGCAAACACACTCATTCACACACACTGACAGAATCATTCAATTACAATTAAACCCTCACCTACAGAAACACTCACACACTTACACACAACTCACACACTCACACACATGTACACACCTACAACTTTCACCCTCTCACTCACAGAAACACACACACAAAATCAGTCAGACAAACAATCACCTACCAACAAACACATGTACACACATTCACACACTCACTCACACCTTCAGCCTCGTATACTCTCACACATTCTCACCCACACACCGTCATACACACTCCCACACTCACTCACAAGTACCCACATATACACGCACACACTGACTCAAAAACACACCACCAAACACAAACTCTCACAACACATACACACAGAAACTCACACAGGCTGATTCACAATCACACTCACAGACATAAACACTCACCTAGGTGCACACTCATTCAATCAGTCATACAGAAACACACACCTGCATGCACACATTCACTCAGACACATTCACAAATTCACACTCTTACACAAGTACACAGACACATGCAGAAGCACACATACACACACTCTCATTGACCCATACAAACACACAAACACTTATAGATATACATAAACAGTAACACAAACGTGAACACAAACAAGCAAACACACACACATGCCCCTACTTTCACATCCACACACCCACCCAAAAACACCCTCACACATACACACACATACATTCTCACTCCCACGTGAATACCCAGATGTCAACACATTGACGTAGAAGAACACACACTCACTCAAACTCACATTCCAATACACATGTACACACAAATGCACTCACACATTCACACTCACTCAAAAGTAGACTCACACAAATAAACACACAAATACACACACTCACACTCACACACTCACCCACACTTGAACACACACACTTACATTCACTGACTCACACACTTACTCAAACTCACACACACGCATGCACACACACACACACACACACACACACAGTCTGACACCACAATCCCCCAAATTTCAGCTTTCTACATTAGCTGGGAAAACAGTCTTTGACCACCTTGCCCAGTTTCATTTTTCCTCCGTTGGCAATTTTTTTGAACGTGGTGGCCTACAACTGCTTGTCTGCTAATCTCAGCATTCCATTGCTGGAATGAAAGGTGTGGGACAGATCCAGCTTATTTTTCATGGTGAGATTTGATTTCTAGGCTAGTGTCCACAAACAATGCTGCTAAACTCAGCATTCCTAATGCCTAAGAAGCAAGGCATGGGCCACCAATGCTTGGGTTGACTTAGTCATTTATCAACTGCACACAAAAACTCACTCACACTCATACACATACAAACACACACAAACACACATAGACATACACAAACAGCCCCCACACACATACACACGCTCCAAGACTCACTCGCACTCACACTCACCCACACATGCACTCACACACACAATCTCAAACACTCACCTATGTAGACACACTCACACACACACATGCAGTCACACACACTCACAAACATCAACAATCATACACGTGTACACACATTCACACACGTACTCACACCATCCCCCTCACATACACTCAAACCTACACACTCCCACACACTATCATACACACTTACACACACTCACATCATGTAAACACATATATACTCACTAAGAAAAACTCACACCCATAAACCTCACATATATAACCACTCACATACTCAAACCTACAGAAACACACACCCTCATGCACACTCTCACTCCTGCACATATTCAAAAATTCACACACGTACCCATGTACACAGACACATACGCCACCCACTTGCACATACATACATACACCCTCATACACACATACAAACACAAAAACACAAATAGGTATATACAAACACTCACATCCATACACCGGAACAGACGAACAAGCCATCACACACACATACACCTGCAGTCACATTCACAAACACCTAAAAACACCCTCACACATACAAACACACTCGTGTACTCACATACACGTGAATACACACAAGCAAGAACACTAACATACGAAGACACACTCAGTCTCCTACTCGTCCACATAACCCCTCTACATCAATCACACACCTGAACACACTAACACAATCTCTTGGACACAAATTCCCACACCTGCACCCAAATGCGCATTCACACGCCAATCCAAACACACTCAATTACACACACCTGCACATACTCACACACCTGCACTCAACAACACACACAGTCACCCACAATCACATTCGCTCCTACTCTCACACACACAAAAAAGAGAATCCCTTTCAAATACACATGGACACACAAATGCACTCCCATCTTCACACTCACACTCAAAAATAGACTCACACACAAACACACACACAGAGTCACACTCACAAACCTACACAACCACAAACTAAAGCACACATACACAGATGCCAGCTCTCACTCACACATGATCACACCCAAAAAAAAACACTGACACTCTCACCCTCACACACACACAAACATGTACATCCTCACAGGC
>NW_027395463.1:0-30926 GCF_047511655.1 Castor canadensis | reverse complement strand
GGCTAATTTGAACAAACACATGTGTCTTTTGACAGAAAACATCTGTGTGAGAAGCAGGAGAATCCACCACATTGTATCCCAGTAAGAATTGAGAAGGCTTTGCATAGGAATACTTCCTACAGCTTAGGGTTTTCAAGGTTGGGATAGGCTCACTTTTTTCCAGATAGACACAGGCAGGTGAGTTGAAGAAACACACGTACCTCTAAAAGGAAACCATCTATGTTAGAAGCTGTACCGTGCAGCTCATTGTTTCCCTGTGACAGCTGAGTTAATATTTGAAAGGAGTACTTCAGGCAATTTAGCTTTTTCAATGTAGACATAGGCTCTCTTTGTTCCTAATAGGCCTGTTCAGCAGATTTGAAGAAACACATATATTTCTCCAAAAAAACCATCTCTGCTGGAAGCATGAGTAATAGCACATTGTCTCCCTGGGAGATTGTGTTTGTTTGTAAATGGAATACTTCCTGCAACAGGGTGCTTCATGGTGGAGAGAGGCTCCCTTATTTCCACATTGGCATTTTTCAGCTGCATTGAAGAAACACATGTATCTCTCCAAAGAAATCTTATATGTTACAGTCAGTAAGCAAATAGGCCTGTCCAGCTAACTTGAAGAAACACGTGTGTCTCTCAAAGAAAACATCTCTGTGGAAGAAGGAGCATCCCCCATATTGTTTCCAACTTCGAATTGAATAGGTTTTGCAAGGGAATACTTCCTGCAATTTACGTTTTCCAAGGTTGGGTTGACTCACTTTGTTCCCAATACACACCTTCATGTGAATTGAAGAAACACATGTATTTCTAAAAGGAAACCATCGGGATTAGAAGCTGCAGCATGTAGCACATGGTTTCTCTGTGAGATCTGAGTTAGTACTTGAAAGGAGTACTTCGGGCAACTGAGGATTTTCAATGTAGAGATAGGCACACTTTGTTCCAAGTAGGCCTATTCAGCACATTTGAAGAAACACATATATCTCTCCAAAGAAAGCCATCTCTGTTGGAAGCAGGAATATTCGGGCATTGTTTCCCTGTGAGAATTTAGTAAGTTTGTCAAAGAAAGACTTCCTGCAACTTACGTTTTCCAAGGGTGGGTTGGCTCACTTTGTTCCCAATACACACAATCAGGTGAATTGAAGAAACACATGTATCTCTAAAAGGAAACCATCTAGATTAGACGCTGCAGCATGTAGCACATTGATTCTGTGAGAGAGCTGAGTTACTATTTGAAAGGAGTACTTCAGGCAGTTTAGGTCTTTCAATGTAGACATAGGCTCACTTGGTTTCCAATAGGCCTATTCCGCAGATTTCAAGAAACACACATACCTCTCGAAAGAACACCATCTCTGTTGGAAGCAGGAATGGTAGCACATTGTTTCCCCGTGAGATAAGTTTGTTTTTGATTGGAATACTTCCTGCAGCATGGTTTCTCACGGTGGAGATAGGCTCCCTTTTTTCTACGTTGGCCTGTTCAGCTGAGTTGAAGACAAAGGGATCTCTCCCAAGAAACATTATATGTTACAAGCAGCAACATCTAGCACATTGCTTCCCTGTGAGAATCGAGATAGATTTGGAAAGGAATTCCTCCTGCAACATAGGTCATTCAATGTGGATATGGGCTCTTTGTTACAAAATAGGCCTTTCTATATGACTTAAAGGAACACATGTATCTCCTGAAAGAAAACCATCTCTGTTTGACCCTGGAGAATAAGAACATTGTCACCCTGGGAGACTTTTGCCAGTTTTTTCAAAGAAATACTTCCTGCAAGTTAGGATTTTCAAGGTGGAGGTAGACTCTCTTGGTTCAAAACAGGTCAATTCAGCTGAGGTGAAGAAACACATGTGTCTCTCCAAAGAAAACCGTCTAACTACAAGCTGCAGCATCTAGCATATTGTTTCCATGTGAGTAGTCAGTAGATTTAAAAGGAATACTTCTTGCAACTTCGGTTTTTCAGGATGGAGATAGGCTCCCTTTGTATCATGGAGGCCTTTTCAGCTGATTTGAACAAACACGTGTTTCTCTCCGAAGAAAACCATCTATGTTACCAGAAGGAATATCTAACACATTGTTTCCTTGTCAGATTGAGTGTAGTTTGTCAATGAAATACCTAGAGCAACTTCAGTTTCTCAATATGGAGATAAGATCTCTTTGTTCAAAATAGGCCTAGCCAGCTAATTTAAAGAAACACATGCATAACTTGAAAGAAAACCGTCTGTTTCAGAAATAGGAGCATCTAGCCCATTGTCTCCTGAGAAAATTGAGTACGGTTTTGCAAGGACTACTTCCCGCGACGGACGTTTTCCAAGGTTCACATGACATCACATTGTTCCAAAGAGGCAAATTCAGCTGAGTTGAAGCAACACATTTATCTCTCCAAGAGAACCATGTATTGTAGAAGCTCAGCATCTCGTACATTGTTTTCTGATGAAAATGGATTTCGTTTTTCAAAGGAATACATATGGGAACGTAGGTTTTTCAATGTGGAGATTGGCTTTCTGTGTTCCAACTAGGCCTACGAAACTGAGTTGAAAGAGCAAAGAAATCTCTCCAAAGAAAAGAAAACTGTCTGTGTGACAAGCTTCAGTATCTTGCTGTTGTTTCTCTGATGGAGAGTAGTTAATTTTCCTAAGAAATACTCTCTGCCAGTGAGAATTTTGAAGGTGGAGAAATCTCGCTTTTTTCAATTAGGTCTTTTCAGCTAATTGGAAGAAACACATGTATCTCTAGAAAGGAAATCATCTGTAGTAGAAGCAGGAGCTTCTAGCACATTATTTCCCTGTGACAGTGGAGTATGTTCCTGAACGTCCTACTTTCCAGCAACGTATGTTTCAAGGTTGAGATAAGTTTACCTTTTTTCAAATAAGACCATTCAGCTGATGTGAAGAAACAGATTTATATCTCCAGAAAACCATCAATGCTAGAAGCTGCAACATGTAGCACATTGTTTCCCTCTGAGTATTCAGTACATAGAAAATGAACACTTTGGCAACTTAGGTTTTTCAAGGTGGAGAGAGGCTCTCTTTGTAACAAATAGGTCTATTCAGCTGAGGTGAACAAAGACATGTATCTGTCCAAAGAAAACCATCTATGTTCAAAACTGCAGCATCTAGGAGCTTGTTTCACTGCGAGAATTGAGCTGGTTTTTGAAGGAATACTTCCTGTGACTTAGGTTTTTCAAAGGGAAAATCAGCTCTTTTTTTTGAAATAGGCCTATTCAGGCAAGTTGAAGAAACACATTTATCTCTTGACAGTAAACTATCTGTGATACAAGCTATAGAATCTAGGACCTAGTATACCTCTGAGAAGAGAGTTAATTATTGATAGGAGTACTTCCTATAAATTACATTTTTCAAAGTGAACGTAGGCTCTCTTTGTTCCAAATGGGCCTATTCAGATGAGTTCAAGAAACACATGGAGCACTAAACGAAAACCAACTAGATTACAAACTTCGCCATGTACTTCATTGTTTACCCGTGTAAAAACCAGTAAGTTTTTGAAAGCAGTACTTCCTGCATCTTTGAAATTCAAGGTGGAGATAGGCTGTTTGTTCCAAATAGGCCCTTTCAGCAGAGTTAAAGGAACTCATGTATCTCAAAAGAAACCACTTGAGTCAGAATCAGGAGCATATAGCACATTCTTTCCCTCAGAGAATTGAGTTTCATTTTAAAAGGAATACTTTGGGCAACTTACGTTTTTCAAAGGGAGATAGGCTCTCTATCTTCCACGTAGGCCTGTGAGCTAAGTTGTAAAAACATCAGTGTCTCTGCAAAGAAAACTATCTATGTTACAATCTTCAACATCTAGCACATTGCTTCCCTGTTAAAAATGAGTATTTTAAAAGAATTTCTTCCCACCATTCAGAATTTGCAAGGGGAACAAAGGGTTGTTTGTTCCAAATAGGCCTCCCCGGCTAATTTGAACAAACACATGTGTCTTTTGACAGAAAACATCTGTGTGAGAAGCAGGAGAATCCACCACATTGTATCCCAGTAAGAATTGAGAAGGCTTTGCATAGGAATACTTCCTACAGCTTAGGGTTTTCAAGGTTGGGATAGGCTCACTTTTTTCCAGATAGACACAGGCAGGTGAGTTGAAGAAACACACGTACCTCTAAAAGGAAACCATCTATGTTAGAAGCTGTACCGTGCAGCTCATTGTTTCCCTGTGACAGCTGAGTTAATATTTGAAAGGAGTACTTCAGGCAATTTAGCTTTTTCAATGTAGACATAGGCTCTCTTTGTTCCTAATAGGCCTGTTCAGCAGATTTGAAGAAACACATATATTTCTCCAAAAAAACCATCTCTGCTGGAAGCATGAGTAATAGCACATTGTCTCCCTGGGAGATTGTGTTTGTTTGTAAATGGAATACTTCCTGCAACAGGGTGCTTCATGGTGGAGAGAGGCTCCCTTATTTCCACATTGGCATTTTTCAGCTGCATTGAAGAAACACATGTATCTCTCCAAAGAAATCTTATATGTTACAGTCAGTAAGCAAATAGGCCTGTCCAGCTAACTTGAAGAAACACGTGTGTCTCTCAAAGAAAACATCTCTGTGGAAGAAGGAGCATCCCCCATATTGTTTCCAACTTCGAATTGAATAGGTTTTGCAAGGGAATACTTCCTGCAATTTACGTTTTCCAAGGTTGGGTTGACTCACTTTGTTCCCAATACACACCTTCATGTGAATTGAAGAAACACATGTATTTCTAAAAGGAAACCATCGGGATTAGAAGCTGCAGCATGTAACACATGGTTTCTCTGTGAGATCTGAGTTTGTACTTGAAAGGAGTACTTCGGGCAACTGAGGATTTTCAATGTAGAGATAGGCACACTTTGTTCCAAGTAGGCCTATTCAGCACATTTGAAGAAACACATATATCTCTCCAAAGAAAGCCATCTCTGTTGGAAGCAGGAATATTCGGGCATTGTTTCCCTGTGAGAATTTAGTAAGTTTGTCAAAGAAAGACTTCCTGCAACTTACGTTTTCCAAGGGTGGGTTGGCTCACTTTGTTCCCAATACACACAATCAGGTGAATTGAAGAAACACATGTATCTCTAAAAGGAAACCATCTAGATTAGACGCTGCAGCATGTAGCACATTGATTCTGTGAGAGAGCTGAGTTACTATTTGAAAGGAGTACTTCAGGCAGTTTAGGTCTTTCAATGTAGACATAGGCTCACTTTGTTTCCAATAGGCCTATTCCGCAGATTTCAAGAAACACACATACCTCTCGAAAGAACACCATCTCTGTTGGAAGCAGGAATGGTAGCACATTGTTTCCCCGTGAGATAAGTTTGTTTTTGATTGGAATACTTCCTGCAGCATGGTTTCTCACGGTGGAGATAGGCTCCCTTTTTTCTACGTTGGCCTGTTCAGCTGAGTTGAAGACAAAGGGATCTCTCCCAAGAAACATTATATGTTACAAGCAGCAACATCTAGCACATTGCTTCCCTGTGAGAACCGAGATAGATTTGGAAAGGAATTCCTCCTGCAACATAGGTCATTCAATGTGGATATGGGCTCTTTGTTACAAAATAGGCCTTTCTATATGACTTAAAGGAACACATGTATCTCCTGAAAGAAAACCATCTCTGTTTGACCCTGGAGAATAAGAACATTGTCACCCTGGGAGACTTTTGCCAGTTTTTTCAAAGAAATACTTCCTGCAAGTTAGGATTTTCAAGGTGGAGGTAGACTCTCTTGGTTCAAAACAGGTCAATTCAGCTGAGGTGAAGAAACACATGTGTCTCTCCAAAGAAAACCGTCTAACTACAAGCTGCAGCATCTAGCATATTGTTTCCATGTGAGTAGTCAGTAGATTTAAAAGGAATACTTCTTGCAACTTAGGTTTTTCAGGATGGAGATAGGCTCCCTTTGTATCATGGAGGCCTTTTCAGCTGATTTGAACAAACACGTGTTTCTCTCCGAAGAAAACCATCTATGTTACCAGAAGGAATATCTAACACATTGTTTCCTTGTCAGATTGAGTGTAGTTTGTCAATGAAATACCTAGAGCAACTTCAGTTTCTCAATATGGAGATAAGATCTCTTTGTTCAAAATAGGCCTAGCCAGCTAATTTAAAGAAACACATGCATAACTTGAAAGAAAACCGTCTGTTTCAGAAATAGGAGCATCTAGCCCATTGTCTCCTGAGAAAATTGAGTACGGTTTTGCAAGGACTACTTCCCGCGACGGACGTTTTCCAAGGTTCACATGACATCACATTGTTCCAAAGAGGCAAATTCAGCTGAGTTGAAGCAACACATTTATCTCTCCAAGAGAACCATGTATTGTAGAAGCTCAGCATCTCGTACATTGTTTTCTGATGAAAATGGATTTCGTTTTTCAAAGGAATACATATGGGAACGTAGGTTTTTCAATGTGGAGATTGGCTTTCTGTGTTCCAACTAGGCCTACGAACCTGAGTTGAAAGAGCAAAGAAATCTCTCCAAAGAAAAGAAAACTGTCTGTGTGACAAGCTTCAGTATCTTGCTGTTGTTTCTCTGATGGAGAGTAGTTAATTTTCCTAAGAAATACTCTCTGCCAGTGAGAATTTTGAAGGTGGAGAAATCTCGCTTTTTTCAATTAGGTCTTTTCAGCTAATTGGAAGAAACACATGTATCTCTAGAAAGGAAATCATCTGTAGTAGAAGCAGGAGCTTCTAGCACATTATTTCCCTGTGACAGTGGAGTATGTTCCTGAACGTCCTACTTTCCAGCAACGTATGTTTCAAGGTTGAGATAAGTTTACCTTTTTTCAAATAAGACCATTCAGCTGATGTGAAGAAACAGATTTATATCTCCAGAAAACCATCAATGCTAGAAGCTGCAACATGTAGCACATTGTTTCCCTCTGAGTATTCAGTACATAGAAAATGAACACTTTGGCAACTTAGGTTTTTCAAGGTGGAGAGAGGCTCTCTTTGTAACAAATAGGTCTATTCAGCTGAGGTGAACAAAGACATGTATCTGTCCAAAGAAAACCATCTATGTTCAAAACTGCAGCATCTAGGAGCTTGTTTCACTGCGAGAATTGAGCTGGTTTTTGAAGGAATACTTCCTGTGACTTAGGTTTTTCAAAGGGAAAATCAGCTCTTTTTTTTGAAATAGGCCTATTCAGGCAAGTTGAAGAAACACATTTATCTCTTGACAGTAAACTATCTGTGATACAAGCTATAGAATCTAGGACCTAGTATACCTCTGAGAAGAGAGTTAATTATTGATAGGAGTACTTCCTATAAATTACATTTTTCAAAGTGAACGTAGGCTCTCTTTGTTCCAAATGGGCCTATTCAGATGAGTTCAAGAAACACATGGAGCACTAAACGAAAACCAACTAGATTACAAACTTCGCCATGTACTTCATTGTTTACCCGTGTAAAAACCAGTAAGTTTTTGAAAGCAGTACTTCCTGCATCTTTGAAATTCAAGGTGGAGATAGGCTGTTTGTTCCAAATAGGCCCTTTCAGCAGAGTTAAAGGAACTCATGTATCTCAAAAGAAACCACTTGAGTCAGAATCAGGAGCATATAGCACATTCTTTCCCTCAGAGAATTGAGTTTCATTTTAAAAGGAATACTTTGGGCAACTTACGTTTTTCAAAGGGAGATAGGCTCTCTATCTTCCACGTAGGCCTGTGAGCTAAGTTGTAAAAACATCAGTGTCTCTGCAAAGAAAACTATCTATGTTACAATCTTCAACATCTAGCACATTGCTTCCCTGTTAAAAATGAGTATTTTAAAAGAATTTCTTCCCACCATTCAGAATTTGCAAGGGGAACAAAGGGTTGTTTGTTCCAAATAGGCCTCCCCGGCTAATTTGAACAAACACATGTGTCTTTTGACAGAAAACATCTGTGTGAGAAGCAGGAGAATCCACCACATTGTATCCCAGTAAGAATTGAGAAGGCTTTGCATAGGAATACTTCCTACAGCTTAGGGTTTTCAAGGTTGGGATAGGCTCACTTTTTTCCAGATAGACACAGGCAGGTGAGTTGAAGAAACACACGTACCTCTAAAAGGAAACCATCTATGTTAGAAGCTGTACCGTGCAGCTCATTGTTTCCCTGAGACAGCTGAGTTAATATTTGAAAGGAGTACTTCAGGCAATTTAGCTTTTTCAATGTAGACATAGGCTCTCTTTGTTCCTAATAGGCCTGTTCAGCAGATTTGAAGAAACACATATATTTCTCCAAAAAAACCATCTCTGCTGGAAGCATGAGTAATAGCACATTGTCTCCCTGGGAGATTGTGTTTGTTTGTAAATGGAATACTTCCTGCAACAGGGTGCTTCATGGTGGAGAGAGGCTCCCTTATTTCCACATTGGCATTTTTCAGCTGCATTGAAGAAACACATGTATCTCTCCAAAGAAATCTTATATGTTACAGTCAGTAAGCAAATAGGCCTGTCCAGCTAACTTGAAGAAACACGTGTGTCTCTCAAAGAAAACATCTCTGTGGAAGAAGGAGCATCCCCCATATTGTTTCCAACTTCGAATTGAATAGGTTTTGCAAGGGAATACTTCCTGCAATTTACGTTTTCCAAGGTTGGGTTGACTCACTTTGTTCCCAATACACACCTTCATGTGAATTGAAGAAACACATGTATTTCTAAAAGGAAACCATCGGGATTAGAAGCTGCAGCATGTAGCACATGGTTTCTCTGTGAGATCTGAGTTAGTACTTGAAAGGAGTACTTCGGGCAACTGAGGATTTTCAATGTAGAGATAGGCACACTTTGTTCCAAGTAGGCCTATTCAGCACATTTGAAGAAACACATATATCTCTCCAAAGAAAGCCATCTCTGTTGGAAGCAGGAATATTCGGGCATTGTTTCCCTGTGAGAATTTAGTAAGTTTGTCAAAGAAAGACTTCCTGCAACTTACGTTTTCCAAGGGTGGGTTGGCTCACTTTGTTCCCAATACACACAATCAGGTGAATTGAAGAAACACATGTATCTCTAAAAGGAAACCATCTAGATTAGACGCTGCAGCATGTAGCACATTGATTCTGTGAGAGAGCTGAGTTACTATTTGAAAGGAGTACTTCAGGCAGTTTAGGTCTTTCAATGTAGACATAGGCTCACTTTGTTTCCAATAGGCCTATTCCGCAGATTTCAAGAAACACACATACCTCTCGAAAGAACACCATCTCTGTTGGAAGCAGGAATGGTAGCACATTGTTTCCCCGTGAGATAAGTTTGTTTTTGATTGGAATACTTCCTGCAGCATGGTTTCTCACGGTGGAGATAGGCTCCCTTTTTTCTACGTTGGCCTGTTCAGCTGAGTTGAAGACAAAGGGATCTCTCCCAAGAAACATTATATGTTACAAGCAGCAACATCTAGCACATTGCTTCCCTGTGAGAACCGAGATAGATTTGGAAAGGAATTCCTCCTGCAACATAGGTCATTCAATGTGGATATGGGCTCTTTGTTACAAAATAGGCCTTTCTATATGACTTAAAGGAACACATGTATCTCCTGAAAGAAAACCATCTCTGTTTGACCCTGGAGAATAAGAACATTGTCACCCTGGGAGACTTTTGCCAGTTTTTTCAAAGAAATACTTCCTGCAAGTTAGGATTTTCAAGGTGGAGGTAGACTCTCTTGGTTCAAAACAGGTCAATTCAGCTGAGGTGAAGAAACACATGTGTCTCTCCAAAGAAAACCGTCTAACTACAAGCTGCAGCATCTAGCATATTGTTTCCATGTGAGTAGTCAGTAGATTTAAAAGGAATACTTCTTGCAACTTAGGTTTTTCAGGATGGAGATAGGCTCCCTTTGTATCATGGAGGCCTTTTCAGCTGATTTGAACAAACACGTGTTTCTCTCCGAAGAAAACCATCTATGTTACCAGAAGGAATATCTAACACATTGTTTCCTTGTCAGATTGAGTGTAGTTTGTCAATGAAATACCTAGAGCAACTTCAGTTTCTCAATATGGAGATAAAATCTCTTTGTTCAAAATAGGCCTAGCCAGCTAATTTAAAGAAACACATGCATAACTTGAAAGAAAACCGTCTGTTTCAGAAATAGGAGCATCTAGCCCATTGTCTCCTGAGAAAATTGAGTACGGTTTTGCAAGGACTACTTCCCGCGACGGACGTTTTCCAAGGTTCACATGACATCACATTGTTCCAAAGAGGCAAATTCAGCTGAGTTGAAGCAACACATTTATCTCTCCAAGAGAACCATGTATTGTAGAAGCTCAGCATCTCGTACATTGTTTTCTGATGAAAATGGATTTCCTTTTTCAAAGGAATACATATGGGAACGTAGGTTTTTCAATGTGGAGATTGGCTTTCTGTGTTCCAACTAGGCCTACGAACCTGAGTTGAAAGAGCAAAGAAATCTCTCCAAAGAAAAGAAAACTGTCTGTGTGACAAGCTTCAGTATCTTGCTGTTGTTTCTCTGATGGAGAGTAGTTAATTTTCCTAAGAAATACTCTCTGCCAGTGAGAATTTTGAAGGTGGAGAAATCTCGCTTTTTTCAATTAGGTCTTTTCAGCTAATTGGAAGAAACACATGTATCTCTAGAAAGGAAATCATCTGTAGTAGAAGCAGGAGCTTCTAGCACATTATTTCCCTGTGACAGTGGAGTATGTTCCTGAACGTCCTACTTTCCAGCAACGTATGTTTCAAGGTTGAGATAAGTTTACCTTTTTTCAAATAAGACCATTCAGCTGATGTGAAGAAACAGATTTATATCTCCAGAAAACCATCAATGCTAGAAGCTGCAACATGTAGCACATTGTTTCCCTCTGAGTATTCAGTACATAGAAAATGAACACTTTGGCAACTTAGGTTTTTCAAGGTGGAGAGAGGCTCTCTTTGTAACAAATAGGTCTATTCAGCTGAGGTGAACAAAGACATGTATCTGTCCAAAGAAAACCATCTATGTTCAAAACTGCAGCATCTAGGAGCTTGTTTCACTGCGAGAATTGAGCTGGTTTTTGAAGGAATACTTCCTGTGACTTAGGTTTTTCAAAGGGAAAATCAGCTCTTTTTTTTGAAATAGGCCTATTCAGGCAAGTTGAAGAAACACATTTATCTCTTGACAGTAAACTATCTGTGATACAAGCTATAGAATCTAGGACCTAGTATACCTCTGAGAAGAGAGTTAATTATTGATAGGAGTACTTCCTATAAATTACATTTTTCAAAGTGAACGTAGGCTCTCTTTGTTCCAAATGGGCCTATTCAGATGAGTTCAAGAAACACATGGAGCACTAAACGAAAACCAACTAGATTACAAACTTCGCCATGTACTTCATTGTTTACCCGTGTAAAAACCAGTAAGTTTTTGAAAGCAGTACTTCCTGCATCTTTGAAATTCAAGGTGGAGATAGGCTGTTTGTTCCAAATAGGCCCTTTCAGCAGAGTTAAAGGAACTCATGTATCTCAAAAGAAACCACTTGAGTCAGAATCAGGAGCATATAGCACATTCTTTCCCTCAGAGAATTGAGTTTCATTTTAAAAGGAATACTTTGGGCAACTTACGTTTTTCAAAGGGAGATAGGCTCTCTATCTTCCACGTAGGCCTGTGAGCTAAGTTGTAAAAACATCAGTGTCTCTGCAAAGAAAACTATCTATGTTACAATCTTCAACATCTAGCACATTGCTTCCCTGTTAAAAATGAGTATTTTAAAAGAATTTCTTCCCACCATTCAGAATTTGCAAGGGGAACAAAGGGTTGTTTGTTCCAAATAGGCCTCCCCGGCTAATTTGAACAAACACATGTGTCTTTTGACAGAAAACATCTGTGTGAGAAGCAGGAGAATCCACCACATTGTATCCCAGTAAGAATTGAGAAGGCTTTGCATAGGAATACTTCCTACAGCTTAGGGTTTTCAAGGTTGGGATAGGCTCACTTTTTTCCAGATAGACACAGGCAGGTGAGTTGAAGAAACACACGTACCTCTAAAAGGAAACCATCTATGTTAGAAGCTGTACCGTGCAGCTCATTGTTTCCCTGAGACAGCTGAGTTAATATTTGAAAGGAGTACTTCAGGCAATTTAGCTTTTTCAATGTAGACATAGGCTCTCTTTGTTCCTAATAGGCCTGTTCAGCAGATTTGAAGAAACACATATATTTCTCCAAAAAAACCATCTCTGCTGGAAGCATGAGTAATAGCACATTGTCTCCCTGGGAGATTGTGTTTGTTTGTAAATGGAATACTTCCTGCAACAGGGTGCTTCATGGTGGAGAGAGGCTCCCTTATTTCCACATTGGCATTTTTCAGCTGCATTGAAGAAACACATGTATCTCTCCAAAGAAATCTTATATGTTACAGTCAGTAAGCAAATAGGCCTGTCCAGCTAACTTGAAGAAACACGTGTGTCTCTCAAAGAAAACATCTCTGTGGAAGAAGGAGCATCCCCCATATTGTTTCCAACTTCGAATTGAATAGGTTTTGCAAGGGAATACTTCCTGCAATTTACGTTTTCCAAGGTTGGGTTGACTCACTTTGTTCCCAATACACACCTTCATGTGAATTGAAGAAACACATGTATTTCTAAAAGGAAACCATCGGGATTAGAAGCTGCAGCATGTAGCACATGGTTTCTCTGTGAGATCTGAGTTAGTACTTGAAAGGAGTACTTCGGGCAACTGAGGATTTTCAATGTAGAGATAGGCACACTTTGTTCCAAGTAGGCCTATTCAGCACATTTGAAGAAACACATATATCTCTCCAAAGAAAGCCATCTCTGTTGGAAGCAGGAATATTCGGGCATTGTTTCCCTGTGAGAATTTAGTAAGTTTGTCAAAGAAAGACTTCCTGCAACTTACGTTTTCCAAGGGTGGGTTGGCTCACTTTGTTCCCAATACACACAATCAGGTGAATTGAAGAAACACATGTATCTCTAAAAGGAAACCATCTAGATTAGACGCTGCAGCATGTAGCACATTGATTCTGTGAGAGAGCTGAGTTACTATTTGAAAGGAGTACTTCAGGCAGTTTAGGTCTTTCAATGTAGACATAGGCTCACTTTGTTTCCAATAGGCCTATTCCGCAGATTTCAAGAAACACACATACCTCTCGAAAGAACACCATCTCTGTTGGAAGCAGGAATGGTAGCACATTGTTTCCCCGTGAGATAAGTTTGTTTTTGATTGGAATACTTCCTGCAGCATGGTTTCTCACGGTGGAGATAGGCTCCCTTTTTTCTACGTTGGCCTGTTCAGCTGAGTTGAAGACAAAGGGATCTCTCCCAAGAAACATTATATGTTACAAGCAGCAACATCTAGCACATTGCTTCCCTGTGAGAACCGAGATAGATTTGGAAAGGAATTCCTCCTGCAACATAGGTCATTCAATGTGGATATGGGCTCTTTGTTACAAAATAGGCCTTTCTATATGACTTAAAGGAACACATGTATCTCCTGAAAGAAAACCATCTCTGTTTGACCCTGGAGAATAAGAACATTGTCACCCTGGGAGACTTTTGCCAGTTTTTTCAAAGAAATACTTCCTGCAAGTTAGGATTTTCAAGGTGGAGGTAGACTCTCTTGGTTCAAAACAGGTCAATTCAGCTGAGGTGAAGAAACACATGTGTCTCTCCAAAGAAAACCGTCTAACTACAAGCTGCAGCATCTAGCATATTGTTTCCATGTGAGTAGTCAGTAGATTTAAAAGGAATACTTCTTGCAACTTAGGTTTTTCAGGATGGAGATAGGCTCCCTTTGTATCATGGAGGCCTTTTCAGCTGATTTGAACAAACACGTGTTTCTCTCCGAAGAAAACCATCTATGTTACCAGAAGGAATATCTAACACATTGTTTCCTTGTCAGATTGAGTGTAGTTTGTCAATGAAATACCTAGAGCAACTTCAGTTTCTCAATATGGAGATAAAATCTCTTTGTTCAAAATAGGCCTAGCCAGCTAATTTAAAGAAACACATGCATAACTTGAAAGAAAACCGTCTGTTTCAGAAATAGGAGCATCTAGCCCATTGTCTCCTGAGAAAATTGAGTACGGTTTTGCAAGGACTACTTCCCGCGACGGACGTTTTCCAAGGTTCACATGACATCACATTGTTCCAAAGAGGCAAATTCAGCTGAGTTGAAGCAACACATTTATCTCTCCAAGAGAACCATGTATTGTAGAAGCTCAGCATCTCGTACATTGTTTTCTGATGAAAATGGATTTCCTTTTTCAAAGGAATACATATGGGAACGTAGGTTTTTCAATGTGGAGATTGGCTTTCTGTGTTCCAACTAGGCCTACGAACCTGAGTTGAAAGAGCAAAGAAATCTCTCCAAAGAAAAGAAAACTGTCTGTGTGACAAGCTTCAGTATCTTGCTGTTGTTTCTCTGATGGAGAGTAGTTAATTTTCCTAAGAAATACTCTCTGCCAGTGAGAATTTTGAAGGTGGAGAAATCTCGCTTTTTTCAATTAGGTCTTTTCAGCTAATTGGAAGAAACACATGTATCTCTAGAAAGGAAATCATCTGTAGTAGAAGCAGGAGCTTCTAGCACATTATTTCCCTGTGACAGTGGAGTATGTTCCTGAACGTCCTACTTTCCAGCAACGTATGTTTCAAGGTTGAGATAAGTTTACCTTTTTTCAAATAAGACCATTCAGCTGATGTGAAGAAACAGATTTATATCTCCAGAAAACCATCAATGCTAGAAGCTGCAACATGTAGCACATTGTTTCCCTCTGAGTATTCAGTACATAGAAAATGAACACTTTGGCAACTTAGGTTTTTCAAGGTGGAGAGAGGCTCTCTTTGTAACAAATAGGTCTATTCAGCTGAGGTGAACAAAGACATGTATCTGTCCAAAGAAAACCATCTATGTTCAAAACTGCAGCATCTAGGAGCTTGTTTCACTGCGAGAATTGAGCTGGTTTTTGAAGGAATACTTCCTGTGACTTAGGTTTTTCAAAGGGAAAATCAGCTCTTTTTTTTGAAATAGGCCTATTCAGGCAAGTTGAAGAAACACATTTATCTCTTGACAGTAAACTATCTGTGATACAAGCTATAGAATCTAGGACCTAGTATACCTCTGAGAAGAGAGTTAATTATTGATAGGAGTACTTCCTATAAATTACATTTTTCAAAGTGAACGTAGGCTCTCTTTGTTCCAAATGGGCCTATTCAGATGAGTTCAAGAAACACATGGAGCACTAAACGAAAACCAACTAGATTACAAACTTCGCCATGTACTTCATTGTTTACCCGTGTAAAAACCAGTAAGTTTTTGAAAGCAGTACTTCCTGCATCTTTGAAATTCAAGGTGGAGATAGGCTGTTTGTTCCAAATAGGCCCTTTCAGCAGAGTTAAAGGAACTCATGTATCTCAAAAGAAACCACTTGAGTCAGAATCAGGAGCATATAGCACATTCTTTCCCTCAGAGAATTGAGTTTCATTTTAAAAGGAATACTTTGGGCAACTTACGTTTTTCAAAGGGAGATAGGCTCTCTATCTTCCACGTAGGCCTGTGAGCTAAGTTGTAAAAACATCAGTGTCTCTGCAAAGAAAACTATCTATGTTACAATCTTCAACATCTAGCACATTGCTTCCCTGTTAAAAATGAGTATTTTAAAAGAATTTCTTCCCACCATTCAGAATTTGCAAGGGGAACAAAGGGTTGTTTGTTCCAAATAGGCCTCCCCGGCTAATTTGAACAAACACATGTGTCTTTTGACAGAAAACATCTGTGTGAGAAGCAGGAGAATCCACCACATTGTATCCCAGTAAGAATTGAGAAGGCTTTGCATAGGAATACTTCCTACAGCTTAGGGTTTTCAAGGTTGGGATAGGCTCACTTTTTTCCAGATAGACACAGGCAGGTGAGTTGAAGAAACACACGTACCTCTAAAAGGAAACCATCTATGTTAGAAGCTGTACCGTGCAGCTCATTGTTTCCCTGAGACAGCTGAGTTAATATTTGAAAGGAGTACTTCAGGCAATTTAGCTTTTTCAATGTAGACATAGGCTCTCTTTGTTCCTAATAGGCCTGTTCAGCAGATTTGAAGAAACACATATATTTCTCCAAAAAAACCATCTCTGCTGGAAGCATGAGTAATAGCACATTGTCTCCCTGGGAGATTGTGTTTGTTTGTAAATGGAATACTTCCTGCAACAGGGTGCTTCATGGTGGAGAGAGGCTCCCTTATTTCCACATTGGCATTTTTCAGCTGCATTGAAGAAACACATGTATCTCTCCAAAGAAATCTTATATGTTACAGTCAGTAAGCAAATAGGCCTGTCCAGCTAACTTGAAGAAACACGTGTGTCTCTCAAAGAAAACATCTCTGTGGAAGAAGGAGCATCCCCCATATTGTTTCCAACTTCGAATTGAATAGGTTTTGCAAGGGAATACTTCCTGCAATTTACGTTTTCCAAGGTTGGGTTGACTCACTTTGTTCCCAATACACACCTTCATGTGAATTGAAGAAACACATGTATTTCTAAAAGGAAACCATCGGGATTAGAAGCTGCAGCATGTAGCACATGGTTTCTCTGTGAGATCTGAGTTAGTACTTGAAAGGAGTACTTCGGGCAACTGAGGATTTTCAATGTAGAGATAGGCACACTTTGTTCCAAGTAGGCCTATTCAGCACATTTGAAGAAACACATATATCTCTCCAAAGAAAGCCATCTCTGTTGGAAGCAGGAATATTCGGGCATTGTTTCCCTGTGAGAATTTAGTAAGTTTGTCAAAGAAAGACTTCCTGCAACTTACGTTTTCCAAGGGTGGGTTGGCTCACTTTGTTCCCAATACACACAATCAGGTGAATTGAAGAAACACATGTATCTCTAAAAGGAAACCATCTAGATTAGACGCTGCAGCATGTAGCACATTGATTCTGTGAGAGAGCTGAGTTACTATTTGAAAGGAGTACTTCAGGCAGTTTAGGTCTTTCAATGTAGACATAGGCTCACTTTGTTTCCAATAGGCCTATTCCGCAGATTTCAAGAAACACACATACCTCTCGAAAGAACACCATCTCTGTTGGAAGCAGGAATGGTAGCACATTGTTTCCCCGTGAGATAAGTTTGTTTTTGATTGGAATACTTCCTGCAGCATGGTTTCTCACGGTGGAGATAGGCTCCCTTTTTTCTACGTTGGCCTGTTCAGCTGAGTTGAAGACAAAGGGATCTCTCCCAAGAAACATTATATGTTACAAGCAGCAACATCTAGCACATTGCTTCCCTGTGAGAACCGAGATAGATTTGGAAAGGAATTCCTCCTGCAACATAGGTCATTCAATGTGGATATGGGCTCTTTGTTACAAAATAGGCCTTTCTATATGACTTAAAGGAACACATGTATCTCCTGAAAGAAAACCATCTCTGTTTGACCCTGGAGAATAAGAACATTGTCACCCTGGGAGACTTTTGCCAGTTTTTTCAAAGAAATACTTCCTGCAAGTTAGGATTTTCAAGGTGGAGGTAGACTCTCTTGGTTCAAAACAGGTCAATTCAGCTGAGGTGAAGAAACACATGTGTCTCTCCAAAGAAAACCGTCTAACTACAAGCTGCAGCATCTAGCATATTGTTTCCATGTGAGTAGTCAGTAGATTTAAAAGGAATACTTCTTGCAACTTAGGTTTTTCAGGATGGAGATAGGCTCCCTTTGTATCATGGAGGCCTTTTCAGCTGATTTGAACAAACACGTGTTTCTCTCCGAAGAAAACCATCTATGTTACCAGAAGGAATATCTAACACATTGTTTCCTTGTCAGATTGAGTGTAGTTTGTCAATGAAATACCTAGAGCAACTTCAGTTTCTCAATATGGAGATAAAATCTCTTTGTTCAAAATAGGCCTAGCCAGCTAATTTAAAGAAACACATGCATAACTTGAAAGAAAACCGTCTGTTTCAGAAATAGGAGCATCTAGCCCATTGTCTCCTGAGAAAATTGAGTACGGTTTTGCAAGGACTACTTCCCGCGACGGACGTTTTCCAAGGTTCACATGAGATCACATTGTTCCAAAGAGGCAAATTCAGCTGAGTTGAAGCAACACATTTATCTCTCCAAGAGAACCATGTATTGTAGAAGCTCAGCATCTCGTACATTGTTTTCTGATGAAAATGGATTTCGTTTTTCAAAGGAATACATATGGGAACGTAGGTTTTTCAATGTGGAGATTGGCTTTCTGTGTTCCAACTAGGCCTACGAACCTGAGTTGAAAGAGCAAAGAAATCTCTCCAAAGAAAAGAAAACTGTCTGTGTGACAAGCTTCAGTATCTTGCTGTTGTTTCTCTGATGGAGAGTAGTTAATTTTCCTAAGAAATACTCTCTGCCAGTGAGAATTTTGAAGGTGGAGAAATCTCGCTTTTTTCAATTAGGTCTTTTCAGCTAATTGGAAGAAACACATGTATCTCTAGAAAGGAAATCATCTGTAGTAGAAGCAGGAGCTTCTAGCACATTATTTCCCTGTGACAGTGGAGTATGTTCCTGAACGTCCTACTTTCCAGCAACGTATGTTTCAAGGTTGAGATAAGTTTACCTTTTTTCAAATAAGACCATTCAGCTGATGTGAAGAAACAGATTTATATCTCCAGAAAACCATCAATGCTAGAAGCTGCAACATGTAGCACATTGTTTCCCTCTGAGTATTCAGTACATAGAAAATGAACACTTTGGCAACTTAGGTTTTTCAAGGTGGAGAGAGGCTCTCTTTGTAACAAATAGGTCTATTCAGCTGAGGTGAACAAAGACATGTATCTGTCCAAAGAAAACCATCTATGTTCAAAACTGCAGCATCTAGGAGCTTGTTTCACTGCGAGAATTGAGCTGGTTTTTGAAGGAATACTTCCTGTGACTTAGGTTTTTCAAAGGGAAAATCAGCTCTTTTTTTTGAAATAGGCCTATTCAGGCAAGTTGAAGAAACACATTTATCTCTTGACAGTAAACTATCTGTGATACAAGCTATAGAATCTAGGACCTAGTATACCTCTGAGAAGAGAGTTAATTATTGATAGGAGTACTTCCTATAAATTACATTTTTCAAAGTGAACGTAGGCTCTCTTTGTTCCAAATGGGCCTATTCAGATGAGTTCAAGAAACACATGGAGCACTAAACGAAAACCAACTAGATTACAAACTTCGCCATGTACTTCATTGTTTACCCGTGTAAAAACCAGTAAGTTTTTGAAAGCAGTACTTCCTGCATCTTTGAAATTCAAGGTGGAGATAGGCTGTTTGTTCCAAATAGGCCCTTTCAGCAGAGTTAAAGGAACTCATGTATCTCAAAAGAAACCACTTGAGTCAGAATCAGGAGCATATAGCACATTCTTTCCCTCAGAGAATTGAGTTTCATTTTAAAAGGAATACTTTGGGCAACTTACGTTTTTCAAAGGGAGATAGGCTCTCTATCTTCCACGTAGGCCTGTGAGCTAAGTTGTAAAAACATCAGTGTCTCTGCAAAGAAAACTATCTATGTTACAATCTTCAACATCTAGCACATTGCTTCCCTGTTAAAAATGAGTATTTTAAAAGAATTTCTTCCCACCATTCAGAATTTGCAAGGGGAACAAAGGGTTGTTTGTTCCAAATAGGCCTCCCCGGCTAATTTGAACAAACACATGTGTCTTTTGACAGAAAACATCTGTGTGAGAAGCAGGAGAATCCACCACATTGTATCCCAGTAAGAATTGAGAAGGCTTTGCATAGGAATACTTCCTACAGCTTAGGGTTTTCAAGGTTGGGATAGGCTCACTTTTTTCCAGATAGACACAGGCAGGTGAGTTGAAGAAACACACGTACCTCTAAAAGGAAACCATCTATGTTAGAAGCTGTACCGTGCAGCTCATTGTTTCCCTGAGACAGCTGAGTTAATATTTGAAAGGAGTACTTCAGGCAATTTAGCTTTTTCAATGTAGACATAGGCTCTCTTTGTTCCTAATAGGCCTGTTCAGCAGATTTGAAGAAACACATATATTTCTCCAAAAAAACCATCTCTGCTGGAAGCATGAGTAATAGCACATTGTCTCCCTGGGAGATTGTGTTTGTTTGTAAATGGAATACTTCCTGCAACAGGGTGCTTCATGGTGGAGAGAGGCTCCCTTATTTCCACATTGGCATTTTTCAGCTGCATTGAAGAAACACATGTATCTCTCCAAAGAAATCTTATATGTTACAGTCAGTAAGCAAATAGGCCTGTCCAGCTAACTTGAAGAAACACGTGTGTCTCTCAAAGAAAACATCTCTGTGGAAGAAGGAGCATCCCCCATATTGTTTCCAACTTCGAATTGAATAGGTTTTGCAAGGGAATACTTCCTGCAATTTACGTTTTCCAAGGTTGGGTTGACTCACTTTGTTCCCAATACACACCTTCATGTGAATTGAAGAAACACATGTATTTCTAAAAGGAAACCATCGGGATTAGAAGCTGCAGCATGTAGCACATGGTTTCTCTGTGAGATCTGAGTTAGTACTTGAAAGGAGTACTTCGGGCAACTGAGGATTTTCAATGTAGAGATAGGCACACTTTGTTCCAAGTAGGCCTATTCAGCACATTTGAAGAAACACATATATCTCTCCAAAGAAAGCCATCTCTGTTGGAAGCAGGAATATTCGGGCATTGTTTCCCTGTGAGAATTTAGTAAGTTTGTCAAAGAAAGACTTCCTGCAACTTACGTTTTCCAAGGGTGGGTTGGCTCACTTTGTTCCCAATACACACAATCAGGTGAATTGAAGAAACACATGTATCTCTAAAAGGAAACCATCTAGATTAGACGCTGCAGCATGTAGCACATTGATTCTGTGAGAGAGCTGAGTTACTATTTGAAAGGAGTACTTCAGGCAGTTTAGGTCTTTCAATGTAGACATAGGCTCACTTTGTTTCCAATAGGCCTATTCCGCAGATTTCAAGAAACACACATACCTCTCGAAAGAACACCATCTCTGTTGGAAGCAGGAATGGTAGCACATTGTTTCCCCGTGAGATAAGTTTGTTTTTGATTGGAATACTTCCTGCAGCATGGTTTCTCACGGTGGAGATAGGCTCCCTTTTTTCTACGTTGGCCTGTTCAGCTGAGTTGAAGACAAAGGGATCTCTCCCAAGAAACATTATATGTTACAAGCAGCAACATCTAGCACATTGCTTCCCTGTGAGAACCGAGATAGATTTGGAAAGGAATTCCTCCTGCAACATAGGTCATTCAATGTGGATATGGGCTCTTTGTTACAAAATAGGCCTTTCTATATGACTTAAAGGAACACATGTATCTCCTGAAAGAAAACCATCTCTGTTTGACCCTGGAGAATAAGAACATTGTCACCCTGGGAGACTTTTGCCAGTTTTTTCAAAGAAATACTTCCTGCAAGTTAGGATTTTCAAGGTGGAGGTAGACTCTCTTGGTTCAAAACAGGTCAATTCAGCTGAGGTGAAGAAACACATGTGTCTCTCCAAAGAAAACCGTCTAACTACAAGCTGCAGCATCTAGCATATTGTTTCCATGTGAGTAGTCAGTAGATTTAAAAGGAATACTTCTTGCAACTTAGGTTTTTCAGGATGGAGATAGGCTCCCTTTGTATCATGGAGGCCTTTTCAGCTGATTTGAACAAACACGTGTTTCTCTCCGAAGAAAACCATCTATGTTACCAGAAGGAATATCTAACACATTGTTTCCTTGTCAGATTGAGTGTAGTTTGTCAATGAAATACCTAGAGCAACTTCAGTTTCTCAATATGGAGATAAAATCTCTTTGTTCAAAATAGGCCTAGCCAGCTAATTTAAAGAAACACATGCATAACTTGAAAGAAAACCGTCTGTTTCAGAAATAGGAGCATCTAGCCCATTGTCTCCTGAGAAAATTGAGTACGGTTTTGCAAGGACTACTTCCCGCGACGGACGTTTTCCAAGGTTCACATGACATCACATTGTTCCAAAGAGGCAAATTCAGCTGAGTTGAAGCAACACATTTATCTCTCCAAGAGAACCATGTATTGTAGAAGCTCAGCATCTCGTACATTGTTTTCTGATGAAAATGGATTTCGTTTTTCAAAGGAATACATATGGGAACGTAGGTTTTTCAATGTGGAGATTGGCTTTCTGTGTTCCAACTAGGCCTACGAACCTGAGTTGAAAGAGCAAAGAAATCTCTCCAAAGAAAAGAAAACTGTCTGTGTGACAAGCTTCAGTATCTTGCTGTTGTTTCTCTGATGGAGAGTAGTTAATTTTCCTAAGAAATACTCTCTGCCAGTGAGAATTTTGAAGGTGGAGAAATCTCGCTTTTTTCAATTAGGTCTTTTCAGCTAATTGGAAGAAACACATGTATCTCTAGAAAGGAAATCATCTGTAGTAGAAGCAGGAGCTTCTAGCACATTATTTCCCTGTGACAGTGGAGTATGTTCCTGAACGTCCTACTTTCCAGCAACGTATGTTTCAAGGTTGAGATAAGTTTACCTTTTTTCAAATAAGACCATTCAGCTGATGTGAAGAAACAGATTTATATCTCCAGAAAACCATCAATGCTAGAAGCTGCAACATGTAGCACATTGTTTCCCTCTGAGTATTCAGTACATAGAAAATGAACACTTTGGCAACTTAGGTTTTTCAAGGTGGAGAGAGGCTCTCTTTGTAACAAATAGGTCTATTCAGCTGAGGTGAACAAAGACATGTATCTGTCCAAAGAAAACCATCTATGTTCAAAACTGCAGCATCTAGGAGCTTGTTTCACTGCGAGAATTGAGCTGGTTTTTGAAGGAATACTTCCTGTGACTTAGGTTTTTCAAAGGGAAAATCAGCTCTTTTTTTTTGAAATAGGCCTATTCAGGCAAGTTGAAGAAACACATTTATCTCTTGACAGTAAACTATCTGTGATACAAGCTATAGAATCTAGGACCTAGTATACCTCTGAGAAGAGAGTTAATTATTGATAGGAGTACTTCCTATAAATTACATTTTTCAAAGTGAACGTAGGCTCTCTTTGTTCCAAATGGGCCTATTCAGATGAGTTCAAGAAACACATGGAGCACTAAACGAAAACCAACTAGATTACAAACTTCGCCATGTACTTCATTGTTTACCCGTGTAAAAACCAGTAAGTTTTTGAAAGCAGTACTTCCTGCATCTTTGAAATTCAAGGTGGAGATAGGCTGTTTGTTCCAAATAGGCCCTTTCAGCAGAGTTAAAGGAACTCATGTATCTCAAAAGAAACCACTTGAGTCAGAATCAGGAGCATATAGCACATTCTTTCCCTCAGAGAATTGAGTTTCATTTTAAAAGGAATACTTTGGGCAACTTACGTTTTTCAAAGGGAGATAGGCTCTCTATCTTCCACGTAGGCCTGTGAGCTAAGTTGTAAAAACATCAGTGTCTCTGCAAAGAAAACTATCTATGTTACAATCTTCAACATCTAGCACATTGCTTCCCTGTTAAAAATGAGTATTTTAAAAGAATTTCTTCCCACCATTCAGAATTTGCAAGGGGAACAAAGGGTTGTTTGTTCCAAATAGGCCTCCCCGGCTAATTTGAACAAACACATGTGTCTTTTGACAGAAAACATCTGTGTGAGAAGCAGGAGAATCCACCACATTGTATCCCAGTAAGAATTGAGAAGGCTTTGCATAGGAATACTTCCTACAGCTTAGGGTTTTCAAGGTTGGGATAGGCTCACTTTTTTCCAGATAGACACAGGCAGGTGAGTTGAAGAAACACACGTACCTCTAAAAGGAAACCATCTATGTTAGAAGCTGTACCGTGCAGCTCATTGTTTCCCTGTGACAGCTGAGTTAATATTTGAAAGGAGTACTTCAGGCAATTTAGCTTTTTCAATGTAGACATAGGCTCTCTTTGTTCCTAATAGGCCTGTTCAGCAGATTTGAAGAAACACATATATTTCTCCAAAAAAACCATCTCTGCTGGAAGCATGAGTAATAGCACATTGTCTCCCTGGGAGATTGTGTTTGTTTGTAAATGGAATACTTCCTGCAACAGGGTGCTTCATGGTGGAGAGAGGCTCCCTTATTTCCACATTGGCATTTTTCAGCTGCATTGAAGAAACACATGTATCTCTCCAAAGAAATCTTATATGTTACAGTCAGTAAGCAAATAGGCCTGTCCAGCTAACTTGAAGAAACACGTGTGTCTCTCAAAGAAAACATCTCTGTGGAAGAAGGAGCATCCCCCATATTGTTTCCAACTTCGAATTGAATAGGTTTTGCAAGGGAATACTTCCTGCAATTTACGTTTTCCAAGGTTGGGTTGACTCACTTTGTTCCCAATACACACCTTCATGTGAATTGAAGAAACACATGTATTTCTAAAAGGAAACCATCGGGATTAGAAGCTGCAGCATGTAGCACATGGTTTCTCTGTGAGATCTGAGTTAGTACTTGAAAGGAGTACTTCGGGCAACTGAGGATTTTCAATGTAGAGATAGGCACACTTTGTTCCAAGTAGGCCTATTCAGCACATTTGAAGAAACACATATATCTCTCCAAAGAAAGCCATCTCTGTTGGAAGCAGGAATATTCGGGCATTGTTTCCCTGTGAGAATTTAGTAAGTTTGTCAAAGAAAGACTTCCTGCAACTTACGTTTTCCAAGGGTGGGTTGGCTCACTTTGTTCCCAATACACACAATCAGGTGAATTGAAGAAACACATGTATCTCTAAAAGGAAACCATCTAGATTAGACGCTGCAGCATGTAGCACATTGATTCTGTGAGAGAGCTGAGTTACTATTTGAAAGGAGTACTTCAGGCAGTTTAGGTCTTTCAATGTAGACATAGGCTCACTTTGTTTCCAATAGGCCTATTCCGCAGATTTCAAGAAACACACATACCTCTCGAAAGAACACCATCTCTGTTGGAAGCAGGAATGGTAGCACATTGTTTCCCCGTGAGATAAGTTTGTTTTTGATTGGAATACTTCCTGCAGCATGGTTTCTCACGGTGGAGATAGGCTCCCTTTTTTCTACGTTGGCCTGTTCAGCTGAGTTGAAGACAAAGGGATCTCTCCCAAGAAACATTATATGTTACAAGCAGCAACATCTAGCACATTGCTTCCCTGTGAGAACCGAGATAGATTTGGAAAGGAATTCCTCCTGCAACATAGGTCATTCAATGTGGATATGGGCTCTTTGTTACAAAATAGGCCTTTCTATATGACTTAAAGGAACACATGTATCTCCTGAAAGAAAACCATCTCTGTTTGACCCTGGAGAATAAGAACATTGTCACCCTGGGAGACTTTTGCCAGTTTTTTCAAAGAAATACTTCCTGCAAGTTAGGATTTTCAAGGTGGAGGTAGACTCTCTTGGTTCAAAACAGGTCAATTCAGCTGAGGTGAAGAAACACATGTGTCTCTCCAAAGAAAACCGTCTAACTACAAGCTGCAGCATCTAGCATATTGTTTCCATGTGAGTAGTCAGTAGATTTAAAAGGAATACTTCTTGCAACTTAGGTTTTTCAGGATGGAGATAGGCTCCCTTTGTATCATGGAGGCCTTTTCAGCTGATTTGAACAAACACGTGTTTCTCTCCGAAGAAAACCATCTATGTTACCAGAAGGAATATCTAACACATTGTTTCCTTGTCAGATTGAGTGTAGTTTGTCAATGAAATACCTAGAGCAACTTCAGTTTCTCAATATGGAGATAAGATCTCTTTGTTCAAAATAGGCCTAGCCAGCTAATTTAAAGAAACACATGCATAACTTGAAAGAAAACCGTCTGTTTCAGAAATAGGAGCATCTAGCCCATTGTCTCCTGAGAAAATTGAGTACGGTTTTGCAAGGACTACTTCCCGCGACGGACGTTTTCCAAGGTTCACATGACATCACATTGTTCCAAAGAGGCAAATTCAGCTGAGTTGAAGCAACACATTTATCTCTCCAAGAGAACCATGTATTGTAGAAGCTCAGCATCTCGTACATTGTTTTCTGATGAAAATGGATTTCGTTTTTCAAAGGAATACATATGGGAACGTAGGTTTTTCAATGTGGAGATTGGCTTTCTGTGTTCCAACTAGGCCTACGAACCTGAGTTGAAAGAGCAAAGAAATCTCTCCAAAGAAAAGAAAACTGTCTGTGTGACAAGCTTCAGTATCTTGCTGTTGTTTCTCTGATGGAGAGTAGTTAATTTTCCTAAGAAATACTCTCTGCCAGTGAGAATTTTGAAGGTGGAGAAATCTCGCTTTTTTCAATTAGGTCTTTTCAGCTAATTGGAAGAAACACATGTATCTCTAGAAAGGAAATCATCTGTAGTAGAAGCAGGAGCTTCTAGCACATTATTTCCCTGTGACAGTGGAGTATGTTCCTGAACGTCCTACTTTCCAGCAACGTATGTTTCAAGGTTGAGATAAGTTTACCTTTTTTCAAATAAGACCATTCAGCTGATGTGAAGAAACAGATTTATATCTCCAGAAAACCATCAATGCTAGAAGCTGCAACATGTAGCACATTGTTTCCCTCTGAGTATTCAGTACATAGAAAATGAACACTTTGGCAACTTAGGTTTTTCAAGGTGGAGAGAGGCTCTCTTTGTAACAAATAGGTCTATTCAGCTGAGGTGAACAAAGACATGTATCTGTCCAAAGAAAACCATCTATGTTCAAAACTGCAGCATCTAGGAGCTTGTTTCACTGCGAGAATTGAGCTGGTTTTTGAAGGAATACTTCCTGTGACTTAGGTTTTTCAAAGGGAAAATCAGCTCTTTTTTTTGAAATAGGCCTATTCAGGCAAGTTGAAGAAACACATTTATCTCTTGACAGTAAACTATCTGTGATACAAGCTATAGAATCTAGGACCTAGTATACCTCTGAGAAGAGAGTTAATTATTGATAGGAGTACTTCCTATAAATTACATTTTTCAAAGTGAACGTAGGCTCTCTTTGTTCCAAATGGGCCTATTCAGATGAGTTCAAGAAACACATGGAGCACTAAACGAAAACCAACTAGATTACAAACTTCGCCATGTACTTCATTGTTTACCCGTGTAAAAACCAGTAAGTTTTTGAAAGCAGTACTTCCTGCATCTTTGAAATTCAAGGTGGAGATAGGCTGTTTGTTCCAAATAGGCCCTTTCAGCAGAGTTAAAGGAACTCATGTATCTCAAAAGAAACCACTTGAGTCAGAATCAGGAGCATATAGCACATTCTTTCCCTCAGAGAATTGAGTTTCATTTTAAAAGGAATACTTTGGGCAACTTACGTTTTTCAAAGGGAGATAGGCTCTCTATCTTCCACGTAGGCCTGTGAGCTAAGTTGTAAAAACATCAGTGTCTCTGCAAAGAAAACTATCTATGTTACAATCTTCAACATCTAGCACATTGCTTCCCTGTTAAAAATGAGTATTTTAAAAGAATTTCTTCCCACCATTCAGAATTTGCAAGGGGAACAAAGGGTTGTTTGTTCCAAATAGGCCTCCCCGGCTAATTTGAACAAACACATGTGTCTTTTGACAGAAAACATCTGTGTGAGAAGCAGGAGAATCCACCACATTGTATCCCAGTAAGAATTGAGAAGGCTTTGCATAGGAATACTTCCTACAGCTTAGGGTTTTCAAGGTTGGGATAGGCTCACTTTTTTCCAGATAGACACAGGCAGGTGAGTTGAAGAAACACACGTACCTCTAAAAGGAAACCATCTATGTTAGAAGCTGTACCGTGCAGCTCATTGTTTCCCTGTGACAGCTGAGTTAATATTTGAAAGGAGTACTTCAGGCAATTTAGCTTTTTCAATGTAGACATAGGCTCTCTTTGTTCCTAATAGGCCTGTTCAGCAGATTTGAAGAAACACATATATTTCTCCAAAAAAACCATCTCTGCTGGAAGCATGAGTAATAGCACATTGTCTCCCTGGGAGATTGTGTTTGTTTGTAAATGGAATACTTCCTGCAACAGGGTGCTTCATGGTGGAGAGAGGCTCCCTTATTTCCACATTGGCATTTTTCAGCTGCATTGAAGAAACACATGTATCTCTCCAAAGAAATCTTATATGTTACAGTCAGTAAGCAAATAGGCCTGTCCAGCTAACTTGAAGAAACACGTGTGTCTCTCAAAGAAAACATCTCTGTGGAAGAAGGAGCATCCCCCATATTGTTTCCAACTTCGAATTGAATAGGTTTTGCAAGGGAATACTTCCTGCAATTTACGTTTTCCAAGGTTGGGTTGACTCACTTTGTTCCCAATACACACCTTCATGTGAATTGAAGAAACACATGTATTTCTAAAAGGAAACCATCGGGATTAGAAGCTGCAGCATGTAGCACATGGTTTCTCTGTGAGATCTGAGTTAGTACTTGAAAGGAGTACTTCGGGCAACTGAGGATTTTCAATGTAGAGATAGGCACACTTTGTTCCAAGTAGGCCTATTCAGCACATTTGAAGAAACACATATATCTCTCCAAAGAAAGCCATCTCTGTTGGAAGCAGGAATATTCGGGCATTGTTTCCCTGTGAGAATTTAGTAAGTTTGTCAAAGAAAGACTTCCTGCAACTTACGTTTTCCAAGGGTGGGTTGGCTCACTTTGTTCCCAATACACACAATCAGGTGAATTGAAGAAACACATGTATCTCTAAAAGGAAACCATCTAGATTAGACGCTGCAGCATGTAGCACATTGATTCTGTGAGAGAGCTGAGTTACTATTTGAAAGGAGTACTTCAGGCAGTTTAGGTCTTTCAATGTAGACATAGGCTCACTTTGTTTCCAATAGGCCTATTCCGCAGATTTCAAGAAACACACATACCTCTCGAAAGAACACCATCTCTGTTGGAAGCAGGAATGGTAGCACATTGTTTCCCCGTGAGATAAGTTTGTTTTTGATTGGAATACTTCCTGCAGCATGGTTTCTCACGGTGGAGATAGGCTCCCTTTTTTCTACGTTGGCCTGTTCAGCTGAGTTGAAGACAAAGGGATCTCTCCCAAGAAACATTATATGTTACAAGCAGCAACATCTAGCACATTGCTTCCCTGTGAGAACCGAGATAGATTTGGAAAGGAATTCCTCCTGCAACATAGGTCATTCAATGTGGATATGGGCTCTTTGTTACAAAATAGGCCTTTCTATATGACTTAAAGGAACACATGTATCTCCTGAAAGAAAACCATCTCTGTTTGACCCTGGAGAATAAGAACATTGTCACCCTGGGAGACTTTTGCCAGTTTTTTCAAAGAAATACTTCCTGCAAGTTAGGATTTTCAAGGTGGAGGTAGACTCTCTTGGTTCAAAACAGGTCAATTCAGCTGAGGTGAAGAAACACATGTGTCTCTCCAAAGAAAACCGTCTAACTACAAGCTGCAGCATCTAGCATATTGTTTCCATGTGAGTAGTCAGTAGATTTAAAAGGAATACTTCTTGCAACTTAGGTTTTTCAGGATGGAGATAGGCTCCCTTTGTATCATGGAGGCCTTTTCAGCTGATTTGAACAAACACGTGTTTCTCTCCGAAGAAAACCATCTATGTTACCAGAAGGAATATCTAACACATTGTTTCCTTGTCAGATTGAGTGTAGTTTGTCAATGAAATACCTAGAGCAACTTCAGTTTCTCAATATGGAGATAAAATCTCTTTGTTCAAAATAGGCCTAGCCAGCTAATTTAAAGAAACACATGCATAACTTGAAAGAAAACCGTCTGTTTCAGAAATAGGAGCATCTAGCCCATTGTCTCCTGAGAAAATTGAGTACGGTTTTGCAAGGACTACTTCCCGCGACGGACGTTTTCCAAGGTTCACATGAGATCACATTGTTCCAAAGAGGCAAATTCAGCTGAGTTGAAGCAACACATTTATCTCTCCAAGAGAACCATGTATTGTAGAAGCTCAGCATCTCGTACATTGTTTTCTGATGAAAATGGATTTCGTTTTTCAAAGGAATACATATGGGAACGTAGGTTTTTCAATGTGGAGATTGGCTTTCTGTGTTCCAACTAGGCCTACGAACCTGAGTTGAAAGAGCAAAGAAATCTCTCCAAAGAAAAGAAAACTGTCTGTGTGACAAGCTTCAGTATCTTGCTGTTGTTTCTCTGATGGAGAGTAGTTAATTTTCCTAAGAAATACTCTCTGCCAGTGAGAATTTTGAAGGTGGAGAAATCTCGCTTTTTTCAATTAGGTCTTTTCAGCTAATTGGAAGAAACACATGTATCTCTAGAAAGGAAATCATCTGTAGTAGAAGCAGGAGCTTCTAGCACATTATTTCCCTGTGACAGTGGAGTATGTTCCTGAACGTCCTACTTTCCAGCAACGTATGTTTCAAGGTTGAGATAAGTTTACCTTTTTTCAAATAAGACCATTCAGCTGATGTGAAGAAACAGATTTATATCTCCAGAAAACCATCAATGCTAGAAGCTGCAACATGTAGCACATTGTTTCCCTCTGAGTATTCAGTACATAGAAAATGAACACTTTGGCAACTTAGGTTTTTCAAGGTGGAGAGAGGCTCTCTTTGTAACAAATAGGTCTATTCAGCTGAGGTGAACAAAGACATGTATCTGTCCAAAGAAAACCATCTATGTTCAAAACTGCAGCATCTAGGAGCTTGTTTCACTGCGAGAATTGAGCTGGTTTTTGAAGGAATACTTCCTGTGACTTAGGTTTTTCAAAGGGAAAATCAGCTCTTTTTTTTTGAAATAGGCCTATTCAGGCAAGTTGAAGAAACACATTTATCTCTTGACAGTAAACTATCTGTGATACAAGCTATAGAATCTAGGACCTAGTATACCTCTGAGAAGAGAGTTAATTATTGATAGGAGTACTTCCTATAAATTACATTTTTCAAAGTGAACGTAGGCTCTCTTTGTTCCAAATGGGCCTATTCAGATGAGTTCAAGAAACACATGGAGCACTAAACGAAAACCAACTAGATTACAAACTTCGCCATGTACTTCATTGTTTACCCGTGTAAAAACCAGTAAGTTTTTGAAAGCAGTACTTCCTGCATCTTTGAAATTCAAGGTGGAGATAGGCTGTTTGTTCCAAATAGGCCCTTTCAGCAGAGTTAAAGGAACTCATGTATCTCAAAAGAAACCACTTG
>NW_027395462.1:0-31916 GCF_047511655.1 Castor canadensis | reverse complement strand
ATGCATTGACAGGCTCTCTTTGTTAGAAATAGGGCTGTACAGGTGAGTTGGTGAAACACCTATATATCTGGAAAGAAAACCATGTGTGTAAGCACTACCCTGTGAGAACTGAGGTAGTTTCCAAAGGAGTACATAGTGCAAATCATAGTTTTGAAGATGC
This sequence comes from Castor canadensis, assembly GCF_047511655.1. Classification (NCBI taxonomy): domain Eukaryota; kingdom Metazoa; phylum Chordata; class Mammalia; order Rodentia; family Castoridae; genus Castor; species Castor canadensis. Next base: position 31,756 of record NW_027395462.1, on the reverse strand, counting down.
AGAAAGGCTCATTTTTTCCAAGTTGGCCTTTCTTCAGCTATGTTGAAGAAACACATTTGTTTTTGAAAAGAAGTCCATTTGTGTTAGAAGCAGCAGCATGTAGCACATTTTTCCCTGTGAGAATTGAGTTAGATTTGGGAAGGAAACTTAGGTATTTCAAGGGGAGATAGGCTCGGTTTGCTCCCCAAAAGCTTCTTCACCTGAGTTGAAGGAATACATGGATCTATCCAAAGAAAGCCATCTGTGTTAGGAGCTGAAGCACCTTGCACATAGCTTGCCTGTAAATTTGAGTTACTTTTCGAAAGAAATAGTTCCTGCAAATCACAATTTTCAAGGTGGAGAAAGGCTCATTTTGTTCCAAACAGGCAATTCAGCTGAGTTGAAGAAACACATGTACCTCTCCTTAGAAAAACATCTCTGTCAGGTGCTGCAGATTCTAGCACATTGTTTCCATGTGAGAATTGACTTAGTGTTTGAAAGGAATCCTTTTCTGCAACTTAGGATTTGAAGGTGGAGTTAGGCTCTGTTTGCTCCAAATAGGTATATTCAGCTGAGTTGCAAAACCCATGAACCTCTCCTAAGAGAAACATCTTTGTTAGAAGCTGCACCATCAAGCCTATTGTTTCCTTTTGAGAACTGAGTTAGTTTTTGAAGGGAATACTTCATGCTAGGTGGGTTCTCCATGGTACACATAGCCTCTCTTTGTTCCAAGTAGGCCCATACACCTGAGTTGATGAATCATGCATGTCTCTCAAAAGAAACCCATGTGTGTAAAAAGCAGCAGAATCTATCACATTGTTGACCTCTGAGAATTTAGTTACTTTTTGAAAGGAATACTTCCTGCAAATCAGAATTTTCCAGGTTGAGAAAAGCTCATTCATTTCCAAATAGACCTATTCAGCCGAGTTGAAGAAACACATAAATATCTCCAAAAAAAAAAAAAAATCTGTGTTAGAAGCTGCAGCATCTAGCACACTGTTTCCCTGGGAAAACTGAGTTAGGTTTTGAAAGGAATACTTCCTGCAACTTTGTTTCTTGAAGGTGGAGATAGGCTCACTTTCTTGCAAATAGGCCTATTCAGCTGAGTTGATGAAACACATGTATCTCTCCAAAGAAAGCCATTTGAGTTAGAAGCACTAGCATCTACCATGTTGTTTACGTGTGTGAATATAGTTAGGTTTTGAAAGAAATACTTCCTGCAAAACAGAATTTTCAAAGGGGAGAAAGGTTCATTTTGTTCCATATAGGCCATTTCAGTAAGTTGAAGGAACACACGTATCTCTCGAAAGAAAACCAACTGTCTTAGAAGCAGGAGCATCTAGAACATTCTTTCCCTGTGAGAATAAAGTTAGTTTTCAAAGGAGTACTTTGTGCAAATCAAAGTTTTCAAGGTGGAGAAAGGCTCATTTTGTTCCAGATAGGCCTATTCAGCTAAGTTGATGAAGCACATGTATCTCTCAAAAGAAACGCATGTGTGTTAGAAGCAGGGGCCTCTAGCACATTGTTTCCCTGTTAAAATTGACTTAGTGTTTAAAAGGAGTACTTCCTGTAACTTAGGTGTTTCAAGGTGGAGATAGTCTCTATTGGCTACAAATAGGCCTAATCAGCTGAGTTGAATTAACACATGTATCTCTCCAATGAAATCACTGCATGTTAGAAGCTCCAGCATCTAGCACATTATCTCCCTGTGAGAACTGAGTTAGTTTTTGAAAGGAACAATTACTTTAAGACAGAATTTTCGAGCTGCAGAAATGCTCATTTGTTCAAACAGAACTATACAGCCAAGTTGAAGATAAACATAAATCTCTCAAAAATAACCATGTGTGTTTGAAGCAGGACTAGGATATTGCTTCCATGTTAAAATGAGTTAGTTTTTAAAAGGAATACTTCCTGCAACTTAGGTGTTTCACGGTGGACATAGGCTCACTTTGCTCCAAATAGGCCTATTCAGTTGAGTTGAAGAAACTTCACTTTCTCTCCAAAGAAAACCATCTATGTTAGAAGCTGCAGCGTCTAGCACATTATTTCCCTGTGAGAATAGAGTTAGTTTTGGGAAGGAAAAATTCCTGCTATTCACAGTTTTCAAGGTGGAGAGAGGATCATTTTGTTCCAAGTAGGGCTCTTCAGGTGAGTTAAGCAGCACATATACCTCTCCAAACAAAACCATCTATGTTAGAACCTGCAGTACTTAGCACATTTTCTCCCTGTGAGCATTTAGTTCGTTTTTGAAAGGAATACTTCCCGCACATCAAAATTTTCAAGGTGGAGAAAGGCTCTTTGATTCCAAATTCCCCTATTCAGCTAAGGTGAAGAAACACACGTATGTCTACAAAGAAAAGCATCTGAGCTAGAATCAGGATTATGTAGCACATTGTTTCCCTTTGAGAATTGAATTCCTTTTGGAAAAGAATACTTCCTGCAAGTTTGGTTTTTTTAACGTGGAGATAGGCTCTGTTTGCTCCAAATAGGCCTATTCAGCTCAGTTGAAAAAATACCCGTAGATCTCCAAAGAAAACCATCTATGTTAGAAGCTGCAGCACATATGGTATTGTTTCCCTGTGAGAGCTGAGTTAGTGTTTCAAAGGAATACTTCCTTCAAATCATAATTTCAAGGTGGAGAATGATTCATATTGTTCCCAACAAGCCTACTCAGCTAAGGAGAAGAAACACAGGTATCTCTCAAAAGTTGACCATCTGTGTTAGTTGAAGGAGCATATAGAACATTGTTCCCTGTGAGATTTGAGTTCGTTTGGAAAGGAAATCTTCCTCCAATAGGTTGCTCAAGGTGGTGCTATATCTGTTTGCTCAAAATACACCTATTCACCTGAGTTGAAGAAACACAAGTATCTCTCCAAAAAATCTATTTCTGTTAGAAGCTGCACATACTAGCACATTGTTACTCAGTGAGCATTGAGTTAGTTTTGAAAGGAATATTTCCTGCAACTTGGGTGTTTCAAGGTGGAGATAAGCTCTGTTTCCTACAAATAGGCCTATTCAGCTGAGTTGAAGAAATACATATATCTCTCAAAAGAAAACCATCTGAGTTAGAAGCAGGAACATCTGGCACATTGTTTCCCTGTCAGAATTCATTTAGTTTCTGAAAGGAATACTTCCTGCAAATCATAGGGTTCAAGGTGGAGAAAGGCTCATTTTGTTCCAAATAGGCCTCTTCAACAAAGTTGAAGAATCAAATGAATCCTTTGTAAACAGACAATCTGTGTTAGAAGCAGGAGCATCCAGCACGTTGTTTCCCTGTGACAATTGAATTCGTTTTTGAAAGCAATACTTCCTCCAACTTAGGTGTTTCTGCTGGAGATTGGCCCTTTCTGCTCCTAATAGGCCTATTTGGCTGAGTTGAAGGAAATCATGTATCTCTCCAAAAGAAAACCATCTATGTGAGAAGCTACAGCATCTAGCACATTATTTCCCTGTTAAAATTGAGTTCGTTTTTCAAAGGAATACTTCCTGCAACTTCGGGTTTTCAAGGTGGAGATAAGCTCTCTTGGTTCCAATTAGGCGTATTAGGCTGAGTTAAAGAGCACATGCATCACTGTAAAGAAAACCATCTATGTTAGAAGCTGCAGCATGTGTGACATCGTTTCTGTGCAAAAGTAGAGGTAGTTTTTGAAAGGAATACTTCCTGCTTATCATAGTTTTCAGGGTAGAGTAAGGCTCATTTTCTTCCAAATTGGCCTATTCAGCTAAGGTGAAACACGTGTATATCACGAATGAAAACCACTATTTAGAAGTAGGAGCAACTGGCACTTTGTTCCTCTGTGAGAACTGAGTATGCTTTAGTAGGAAAACTTCGTGTAAATTGCACTTTTCAAGGTGGAGAAAGGCTCATTTTGTTCCAAATAGACCGATTCAACTAAGGTGAAGAAAGACATGTATCTCACGAAAGAAAATCATCTTTGTGAGAAGCTCGAGCTTCCTGCACATTGTCTCCCTGTTAATATGGAGTTCGTTTTTGAATGAATACTCACTACAAATCAGAAGTTTCAAGGTGGAGAAAAGCTCATTTTTTAAAATAGGCCTGTTCAACTACGTTGAAGAAACAAATACATCTCTCGACAGAAAAACCACGTGTGTTACAAGGAGGAGCATCTAGCACATTGTTTCCCTGTGAGAATTTAGTTCGTTTTTGAAAGGAAGACTTCCTGCCACGTAGGTGATTCAAGGTGGACATAGGCTCTCTTTGCTCCAAATAGGTATATGCAGCTGACTTCAAGCAACCCATGTATCTGTCCAAAGAAAACCATCTATGTTAGCAGATGCAGGTTCAAGCACATTGTTTCCCTGTGAGATTTGAGCTAGTTTTTGAAAGGAATACTTCCTGCTATGTGGGGTTTCCAATGCATTGACAGGCTCTCTTTGTTAGAAATAGGGCTGTACAGGTGAGTTGGTGAAACACCTATATATCTGGAAAGAAAACCATGTGTGTAAGCACTACCCTGTGAGAACTGAGGTAGTTTCCAAAGGAGTACATAGTGCAAATCATAGTTTTGAAGATGCAGAAAGGCTCATTTTTTCCAAGTTGGCCTTTCTTCAGCTAAGTTGAAGAAACACATTTGTTTTTGAAAAGAAGTCCATTTGTGTTAGAAGCAGCAGCATGTAGCACATTTTTCCCTGTGAGAATTGAGTTAGATTTGGGAAGGAAACTTAGGTATTTCAAGGGGAGATAGGCTCGGTTTGCTCCCAAAAGGCTTCTTCACCTGAGTTGAAGGAATACATGGATCTATCCAAAGAAAGCCATCTGTGTTAGGAGCTGAAGCACCTTGCACATAGCTTGCCTGTAAATTTGAGTTACTTTTCGAAAGAAATAGTTCCTGCAAATCACAATTTTCAAGGTGGAGAAAGGCTCATTTTTTTCCAAACAGGCAATTCAGCTGAGTTGAAGAAAAACATGTACCTCTCCTTAGAAAAACATCTCTGTCAGGTGCTGCAGATTCTAGCACATTGTTTCCATGTGAGAATTGACTTAGTGTTTGAAAGGAATCCTTTTCTGCAACTCAGGATTTGAAGGTGCAGTTAGGCTCTGTTTGCTCCAAATAGGTATAATCAGCTGAGTTGCAAAACCCATGAACCTCTCCTAAGAAAAACATCTTTGTTAGAAGCTGCACCATCAAGCCTATTGTTTCCTTTTGAGAACTCAGTTAGTTTTTGAAGGGAATACTTCATGCTAGGTGGGTTTTCCATGGTACACATAGCCTCTCTTTGTTCCAAGTAGGCCCATACACCTGAGTTGATGAATCACGCATGTCTCTCAAAAGAAACCGATGTGTGTAAAAAGCAGCAGAATCTATCACATTGTTGAGCTCTGAGAATTTAGTTACTTTTTGAAAGGAATACTTCCTGCAAATCAGAATTTTCCAGGTTGAGAAAAGCTCATTCATTTCCAAATAGACCTATTCAGCCGAGTTGAAGAAACACATAAATATCTCCAAAAAAAAAAAAAATCTGTGTTAGAAGCTTCAGCATCTAGCACACTGTTTCCCTGGGAAAACTGGTTAGGTTTTGAAAGGAATACTTCCTGCAACTTTGTTTCTTGAAGGTGGAGATAGGCTCACTTTCTTGCAAATAGGCCTATTCAGCTGAGTTGATGAAACACATGTATCTCTCCAAAGAAAGCCATTTGAGTTAGAAGCACTAGCATCTACCATGTTGTTTACGTGTGTGAATATAGTTAGGTTTTGAAAGAAATACTTCCTGAAAAACAGAATTTTCAAAGTGGAGAAAGGTTCATTTTGTTCCATATAGGCCATTTCAGTAAGTTGAAGGAACACACGTATCTCTCGAAAGAAAACCAACTGTCTTAGAAGCAGGAGCATCTAGAACATTCTTTCCCTGTGAGAATAAAGTTAGTTTGCAAAGGAGTACTTTGTGCAAATCAAAGTTTTCAAGGTGGAGAAAGGCTCATTTTGTTCCAGATAGGCCTATTCAGCTAAGTTGATGAAGCACATGTATCTCTCAAAAGAAACGCATGTGTGTTAGAAGCAGGGGCCTCTAGCACATTGTTTCCCTGTTAAAATTGACTTAGTGTTTAAAAGGAATACTTCCTGTAACTTAGGTGTTTCAAGGTGGAGATAGTCTCTATTGGCTACAAATAGGCCTAATCAGCTGAGTTGAATTAACACATGTATCTCTCCAATGAAATCACTGCATGTTAGAAGCTCCAGCATCTAGCACATTATCTCCCTGTGAGAACTGAGTTAGTTTTTGAAAGGAACAATTACTTTAAGACAGAATTTTCGAGCTGCAGAAATGCTCATTTGTTCAAACAGAACTATACAGCCAAGTTGAAGATAAACATAAATCTCTCAAAAATAACCATTTGTGTTTGAAGCAGGTCTAGGATATTGCTTCCATGTTAAAATGAGATGGTTTTTAAAAGGAATACTTCCTGCAACTTAGGTGTTTCAAGGTGGACATAGGCTCACTTTGCTCCAAATAGGCCTATTCAATTGAGGTGAAGAAACTTCACTTTCTCTCCAAAGAAAACCATCTATGTTAGAAGCTGCAGCGTCTAGCACATTATTTCCCTGTGAGAATAGAGTTAGTTTTGGGAAGGAAAAATTCCTGCTATTCACAGTTTTCAAGGTGGAGAGAGGATCATTTTGTTCCAAGTAGGGCTCTTCAGGTGAGTTAAGCAGCACATATACCTCTCCAAACAAAACCATCTATGTTAGAACCTGCAGTACTTAGCACATTTTCTCCCTGTGAGCATTTAGTTCGTTTTGAAAGGAATACTTCCTGCACATCAAAATTTTCAAGGTGGAGAAAGGCTCTTTGATTCCAAATTCCCCTATTCAGCTAAGGTGAAGAAACACAAGTATGTCTACAAAGAAAAGCATCTGAGCTAGAATCAGGATTATGTAGCACATTGTTTCCCTTTGAGAATTGAATTCCTTTTGGAAAAGAATACTTCCTGCAAATTTGGTTTTTCAACGTGGAGATAGGCTCTGTTTGCTCCAAATAGGCCTATTCAGCTCAGTTGAAAAAATACCCGTAGATCTCCAAAGAAAACCATCTATGTTAGAAGCTGCAGCACATATGGTATTGTTTCCCTGTGAGAGCTGAGTTAGTGTTTCAAAGGAATACTTCCTTCAAATCATAATTTCAAGGTGGAGAATGATTCATATTGTTCCCAACAAGCCTACTCAGCTAAGGAGAAGAAACACAGGTATCTCTCAAAAGTTGACCATCTGTGTTAGTTGAAGGAGCTTATAGTACATTGTTCCCTGTGAGATTTGAGTTCGTTTGGAAAGGAAATCTTCCTCCAATAGGTTGCTCAAGGTGGTGCTATATCTGTTTGCTCAAAATACACCTATTCACCTGAGTTGAAGAAACACAAGTATCACTCCAAAAAATCTATTTCTTTTAGAAGCTGCACATACTAGCACATTGTTACTCAGTGAGCATTGAGTTAGTTTTGAAAGGAATATTTCCTGCAACTTGGGTGTTTCAAGGTGGAGATAAGCTCTGTTTCCTACAAATAGGCCTATTCAGCTGAGTTGAAGAAACACATATATCTCTCAAAACAAAACCATCTGAGTCAGAAGCAGGAATATCTGGCACATTGTTTCCCTGTCAGAATTCATTTAGTTTCTGAAAGGAATACTTCCTGCAAATCATAGGGTTCAAGGTGGAGAAAGGCTCATTTTGTTCCAAATAGGCCTCTTCAACGAAGTTGAAGAAACAAATGAATCCTTTGTAAAAAGACAATCTGTGTTAGAAGCAGGAGCATCCAGCACGTTGTTTCCCTGTGAGAATTGAATTCGTTTTTGAAAGCAATACTTCCTCCAACTTAGGTGTTTCTGGTGGAGATTGGCCCTTTCTGCTCCTAATAGGCCTATTTGGCTGAGTTGAAGGAAATCATGTATCTCCCCAAAAGAAAACCATCTATGTGAGAAGGTACAGCATCTAGCACATTATTTCCCTCTTAAAATTGAGTTCGTTTTTCAAAGGAATACTTCCTGCAACTTCGGGTTTTCAAGGTGGAGATAAGCTCTCTTGGTTCCAATTAGGCGTATTAGGCTGAGTTAAAGAGCACATGCATCACTGCAAAGAAAACCATCTATTTTAGAAGCTGCAGCATCTGTGACATCGTTTCTGTGCAAAAGTAGAAGTAGTTTTTGAAAGGAATACTTCCTGCTTATCATAGTTTTCAAGGTAGAGTAAGGCTCATTTTCTTCCAAATTGGCCTATTCAGCTAAGGTGAAACACATGTATATCACGAATGAAAACCACTATTTAGAAGTAGGAGCAACTGGCACTTTGTTCCTCTGTGAGAACTGAGTATGCTTTAGTAGGAAAACTTCGTGTAAATTACACTTTTCAAGGTGGAGAAAGGCTCATTTTGTTCCAAATAGACCGATTCAACTAAGGTGAAGAAAGACATGTATCTCACGAAAGAAAATCATCTTTATGAGAAGCTCGAGCTTCCTGCACATTGTCTCCCTGTTAATATGGAGTTCGTTTTTGAATGAATACTCACTACAAATTAGAAGCTTCAAGGTGGAGAAAAGCTCATTTTTTTAAATAGGCCTGTTCAACTACGTTGAAGAAACAAATACATCTCTCGACAGAAAACCACGTGTGTTACAAGGAGGAGCATCTAGCACATTATTTCCCTTTGAGAATTTAGTTCGTTTTTGAAAGGAAGACTTCCTGCCACGTAGGTGATTCAAGGTGTACATAGGCTCTCTTTGCTCCAAATAGGTATATGCAGCTGACTTCAAGCAACCCATGTATCTGTCCAAAGAGAACCATCTATGTTAGCAGATGCAGGTTCAAGCACATTGTTTCCCTGTGAGATTTGAGCTAGTTTTTGAAAGGAATACTTCCTGCTATGTGGGCTTTCCAATGCATTGACAGGCTCTCTTTGTTAGAAATAGGGCTGTACAGGTGAGTTGGTGAAACACCTATATATCTGGAAAGAAAACCATGTGTGTAAGCACTACCCTGTGAGAACTGAGGTAGTTTCCAAAGGAGTACATAGTGCAAATCATAGTTTTGAAGATGCAGAAAGGCTCATTTTTTCCAAGTTGGCCTTTCTTCAGCTATGTTGAAGAAACACATTTGTTTTTGAAAAGAAGTCCATTTGTGTTAGAAGCAGCAGCATGTAGCACATTTTTCCCTGTGAGAATTGAGTTAGATTTGGGAAGGAAACTTAGGTATTTCAAGGGGAGATAGGCTCGGTTTGCTCCCCAAAAGCTTCTTCACCTGAGTTGAAGGAATACATGGATCTATCCAAAGAAAGCCATCTGTGTTAGGAGCTGAAGCACCTTGCACATAGCTTGCCTGTAAATTTGAGTTACTTTTCGAAAGAAATAGTTCCTGCAAATCACAATTTTCAAGGTGGAGAAAGGCTCATTTTGTTCCAAACAGGCAATTCAGCTGAGTTGAAGAAACACATGTACCTCTCCTTAGAAAAACATCTCTGTCAGGTGCTGCAGATTCTAGCACATTGTTTCCATGTGAGAATTGACTTAGTGTTTGAAAGGAATCCTTTTCTGCAACTTAGGATTTGAAGGTGGAGTTAGGCTCTGTTTGCTCCAAATAGGTATATTCAGCTGAGTTGCAAAACCCATGAACCTCTCCTAAGAGAAACATCTTTGTTAGAAGCTGCAACATCAAGCCTATTGTTTCCTTTTGAGAACTGAGTTAGTTTTTGAAGGGAATACTTCATGCTAGGTGGGTTCTCCATGGTACACATAGCCTCTCTTTGTTCCAAGTAGGCCCATACACCTGAGTTGATGAATCATGCATGTCTCTCAAAAGAAACCCATGTGTGTAAAAAGCAGCAGAATCTATCACATTGTTGACCTCTGAGAATTTAGTTACTTTTTGAAAGGAATACTTCCTGCAAATCAGAATTTTCCAGGTTGAGAAAAGCTCATTCATTTCCAAATAGACCTATTCAGCCGAGTTGAAGAAACACATAAATATCTCCAAAAAAAAAAAAAAATCTGTGTTAGAAGCTGCAGCATCTAGCACACTGTTTCCCTGGGAAAACTGAGTTAGGTTTTGAAAGGAATACTTCCTGCAACTTTGTTTCTTGAAGGTGGAGATAGGCTCACTTTCTTGCAAATAGGCCTATTCAGCTGAGTTGATGAAACACATGTATCTCTCCAAAGAAAGCCATTTGAGTTAGAAGCACTAGCATCTACCATGTTGTTTACGTGTGTGAATATAGTTAGGTTTTGAAAGAAATACTTCCTGCAAAACAGAATTTTCAAAGTGGAGAAAGGCTCATTTTGTTCCATATAGGCCATTTCAGTAAGTTGAAGGAACACACGTATCTCTCGAAAGAAAACCAACTGTCTTAGAAGCAGGAGCATCTAGAACATTCTTTCCCTGTGAGAATAAAGTTAGTTTTCAAAGGAGTACTTTGTGCAAATCAAAGTTTTCAAGGTGGAGAAAGGCTCATTTTGTTCCAGATAGGCCTATTCAGCTAAGTTGATGAAGCACATGTATCTCTCAAAAGAAACGCATGTGTGTTAGAAGCAGGGGCCTCTAGCACATTGTTTCCCTGTTAAAATTGACTTAGTGTTTAAAAGGAGTACTTCCTGTAACTTAGGTGTTTCAAGGTGGAGATAGTCTCTATTGGCTACAAATAGGCCTAATCAGCTGAGTTGAATTAACACATGTATCTCTCCAATGAAATCACTGCATGTTAGAAGCTCCAGCATCTAGCACATTATCTCCCTGTGAGAACTGAGTTAGTTTTTGAAAGGAACAATTACTTTAAGACAGAATTTTCGAGCTGCAGAAATGCTCATTTGTTCAAACAGAACTATACAGCCAAGTTGAAGATAAACATAAATCTCTCAAAAATAACCATGTGTGTTTGAAGCAGGACTAGGATATTGCTTCCATGTTAAAATGAGTTAGTTTTTAAAAGGAATACTTCCTGCAACTTAGGTGTTTCACGGTGGACATAGGCTCACTTTGCTCCAAATAGGCCTATTCAGTTGAGTTGAAGAAACTTCACTTTCTCTCCAAAGAAAACCATCTATGTTAGAAGCTGCAGCGTCTAGCACATTATTTCCCTGTGAGAATAGAGTTAGTTTTGGGAAGGAAAAATTCCTGCTATTCACAGTTTTCAAGGTGGAGAGAGGATCATTTTGTTCCAAGTAGGGCTCTTCAGGTGAGTTAAGCAGCACATATACCTCTCCAAACAAAACCATCTATGTTAGAACCTGCAGTACTTAGCACATTTTCTCCCTGTGAGCATTTAGTTCGTTTTTGAAAGGAATACTTCCCGCACATCAAAATTTTCAAGGTGGAGAAAGGCTCTTTGATTCCAAATTCCCCTATTCAGCTAAGGTGAAGAAACACACGTATGTCTACAAAGAAAAGCATCTGAGCTAGAATCAGGATTATGTAGCACATTGTTTCCCTTTGAGAATTGAATTCCTTTTGGAAAAGAATACTTCCTGCAAGTTTGGTTTTTTTAACGTGGAGATAGGCTCTGTTTGCTCCAAATAGGCCTATTCAGCTCAGTTGAAAAAATACCCGTAGATCTCCAAAGAAAACCATCTATGTTAGAAGCTGCAGCACATATGGTATTGTTTCCCTGTGAGAGCTGAGTTAGTGTTTCAAAGGAATACTTCCTTCAAATCATAATTTCAAGGTGGAGAATGATTCATATTGTTCCCAACAAGCCTACTCAGCTAAGGAGAAGAAACACAGGTATCTCTCAAAAGTTGACCATCTGTGTTAGTTGAAGGAGCATATAGAACATTGTTCCCTGTGAGATTTGAGTTCGTTTGGAAAGGAAATCTTCCTCCAATAGGTTGCTCAAGGTGGTGCTATATCTGTTTGCTCAAAATACACCTATTCACCTGAGTTGAAGAAACACAAGTATCTCTCCAAAAAATCTATTTCTGTTAGAAGCTGCACATACTAGCACATTGTTACTCAGTGAGCATTGAGTTAGTTTTGAAAGGAATATTTCCTGCAACTTGGGTGTTTCAAGGTGGAGATAAGCTCTGTTTCCTACAAATAGGCCTATTCAGCTGAGTTGAAGAAATACATATATCTCTCAAAAGAAAACCATCTGAGTTAGAAGCAGGAACATCTGGCACATTGTTTCCCTGTCAGAATTCATTTAGTTTCTGAAAGGAATACTTCCTGCAAATCATAGGGTTCAAGGTGGAGAAAGGCTCATTTTGTTCCAAATAGGCCTCTTCAACAAAGTTGAAGAATCAAATGAATCCTTTGTAAACAGACAATCTGTGTTAGAAGCAGGAGCATCCAGCACGTTGTTTCCCTGTGACAATTGAATTCGTTTTTGAAAGCAATACTTCCTCCAACTTAGGTGTTTCTGCTGGAGATTGGCCCTTTCTGCTCCTAATAGGCCTATTTGGCTGAGTTGAAGGAAATCATGTATCTCTCCAAAAGAAAACCATCTATGTGAGAAGCTACAGCATCTAGCACATTATTTCCCTGTTAAAATTGAGTTCGTTTTTCAAAGGAATACTTCCTGCAACTTCGGGTTTTCAAGGTGGAGATAAGCTCTCTTGGTTCCAATTAGGCGTATTAGGCTGAGTTAAAGAGCACATGCATCACTGTAAAGAAAACCATCTATGTTAGAAGCTGCAGCATGTGTGACATCGTTTCTGTGCAAAAGTAGAGGTAGTTTTTGAAAGGAATACTTCCTGCTTATCATAGTTTTCAGGGTAGAGTAAGGCTCATTTTCTTCCAAATTGGCCTATTCAGCTAAGGTGAAACACGTGTATATCACGAATGAAAACCACTATTTAGAAGTAGGAGCAACTGGCACTTTGTTCCTCTGTGAGAACTGAGTATGCTTTAGTAGGAAAACTTCGTGTAAATTGCACTTTTCAAGGTGGAGAAAGGCTCATTTTGTTCCAAATAGACCGATTCAACTAAGGTGAAGAAAGACATGTATCTCACGAAAGAAAATCATCTTTGTGAGAAGCTCGAGCTTCCTGCACATTGTCTCCCTGTTAATATGGAGTTCGTTTTTGAATGAATACTCACTACAAATCAGAAGTTTCAAGGTGGAGAAAAGCTCATTTTTTAAAATAGGCCTGTTCAACTACGTTGAAGAAACAAATACATCTCTCGACAGAAAACCACGTGTGTTACAAGGAGGAGCATCTAGCACATTGTTTCCCTGTGAGAATTTAGTTCGTTTTTGAAAGGAAGACTTCCTGCCACGTAGGTGATTCAAGGTGGACATAGGCTCTCTTTGCTCCAAATAGGTATATGCAGCTGACTTCAAGCAACCCATGTATCTGTCCAAAGAAAACCATCTATGTTAGCAGATGCAGGTTCAAGCACATTGTTTCCCTGTGAGATTTGAGCTAGTTTTTGAAAGGAATACTTCCTGCTATGTGGGGTTTCCAATGCATTGACAGGCTCTCTTTGTTAGAAATAGGGCTGTACAGGTGAGTTGGTGAAACACCTATATATCTGGAAAGAAAACCATGTGTGTAAGCACTACCCTGTGAGAACTGAGGTAGTTTCCAAAGGAGTACATAGTGCAAATCATAGTTTTGAAGATGCAGAAAGGCTCATTTTTTCCAAGTTGGCCTTTCTTCAGCTAAGTTGAAGAAACACATTTGTTTTTGAAAAGAAGTCCATTTGTGTTAGAAGCAGCAGCATGTAGCACATTTTTCCCTGTGAGAATTGAGTTAGATTTGGGAAGGAAACTTAGGTATTTCAAGGGGAGATAGGCTCGGTTTGCTCCCAAAAGGCTTCTTCACCTGAGTTGAAGGAATACATGGATCTATCCAAAGAAAGCCATCTGTGTTAGGAGCTGAAGCACCTTGCACATAGCTTGCCTGTAAATTTGAGTTACTTTTCGAAAGAAATAGTTCCTGCAAATCACAATTTTCAAGGTGGAGAAAGGCTCATTTTTTTCCAAACAGGCAATTCAGCTGAGTTGAAGAAAAACATGTACCTCTCCTTAGAAAAACATCTCTGTCAGGTGCTGCAGATTCTAGCACATTGTTTCCATGTGAGAATTGACTTAGTGTTTGAAAGGAATCCTTTTCTGCAACTCAGGATTTGAAGGTGCAGTTAGGCTCTGTTTGCTCCAAATAGGTATAATCAGCTGAGTTGCAAAACCCATGAACCTCTCCTAAGAAAAACATCTTTGTTAGAAGCTGCACCATCAAGCCTATTGTTTCCTTTTGAGAACTCAGTTAGTTTTTGAAGGGAATACTTCATGCTAGGTGGGTTTTCCATGGTACACATAGCCTCTCTTTGTTCCAAGTAGGCCCATACACCTGAGTTGATGAATCACGCATGTCTCTCAAAAGAAACCGATGTGTGTAAAAAGCAGCAGAATCTATCACATTGTTGAGCTCTGAGAATTTAGTTACTTTTTGAAAGGAATACTTCCTGCAAATCAGAATTTTCCAGGTTGAGAAAAGCTCATTCATTTCCAAATAGACCTATTCAGCCGAGTTGAAGAAACACATAAATATCTCCAAAAAAAAAAAAAATCTGTGTTAGAAGCTTCAGCATCTAGCACACTGTTTCCCTGGGAAAACTGGTTAGGTTTTGAAAGGAATACTTCCTGCAACTTTGTTTCTTGAAGGTGGAGATAGGCTCACTTTCTTGCAAATAGGCCTATTCAGCTGAGTTGATGAAACACATGTATCTCTCCAAAGAAAGCCATTTGAGTTAGAAGCACTAGCATCTACCATGTTGTTTACGTGTGTGAATATAGTTAGGTTTTGAAAGAAATACTTCCTGAAAAACAGAATTTTCAAAGTGGAGAAAGGTTCATTTTGTTCCATATAGGCCATTTCAGTAAGTTGAAGGAACACACGTATCTCTCGAAAGAAAACCAACTGTCTTAGAAGCAGGAGCATCTAGAACATTCTTTCCCTGTGAGAATAAAGTTAGTTTGCAAAGGAGTACTTTGTGCAAATCAAAGTTTTCAAGGTGGAGAAAGGCTCATTTTGTTCCAGATAGGCCTATTCAGCTAAGTTGATGAAGCACATGTATCTCTCAAAAGAAACGCATGTGTGTTAGAAGCAGGGGCCTCTAGCACATTGTTTCCCTGTTAAAATTGACTTAGTGTTTAAAAGGAATACTTCCTGTAACTTAGGTGTTTCAAGGTGGAGATAGTCTCTATTGGCTACAAATAGGCCTAATCAGCTGAGTTGAATTAACACATGTATCTCTCCAATGAAATCACTGCATGTTAGAAGCTCCAGCATCTAGCACATTATCTCCCTGTGAGAACTGAGTTAGTTTTTGAAAGGAACAATTACTTTAAGACAGAATTTTCGAGCTGCAGAAATGCTCATTTGTTCAAACAGAACTATACAGCCAAGTTGAAGATAAACATAAATCTCTCAAAAATAACCATTTGTGTTTGAAGCAGGTCTAGGATATTGCTTCCATGTTAAAATGAGATGGTTTTTAAAAGGAATACTTCCTGCAACTTAGGTGTTTCAAGGTGGACATAGGCTCACTTTGCTCCAAATAGGCCTATTCAATTGAGGTGAAGAAACTTCACTTTCTCTCCAAAGAAAACCATCTATGTTAGAAGCTGCAGCGTCTAGCACATTATTTCCCTGTGAGAATAGAGTTAGTTTTGGGAAGGAAAAATTCCTGCTATTCACAGTTTTCAAGGTGGAGAGAGGATCATTTTGTTCCAAGTAGGGCTCTTCAGGTGAGTTAAGCAGCACATATACCTCTCCAAACAAAACCATCTATGTTAGAACCTGCAGTACTTAGCACATTTTCTCCCTGTGAGCATTTAGTTCGTTTTGAAAGGAATACTTCCTGCACATCAAAATTTTCAAGGTGGAGAAAGGCTCTTTGATTCCAAATTCCCCTATTCAGCTAAGGTGAAGAAACACAAGTATGTCTACAAAGAAAAGCATCTGAGCTAGAATCAGGATTATGTAGCACATTGTTTCCCTTTGAGAATTGAATTCCTTTTGGAAAAGAATACTTCCTGCAAATTTGGTTTTTCAACGTGGAGATAGGCTCTGTTTGCTCCAAATAGGCCTATTCAGCTCAGTTGAAAAAATACCCGTAGATCTCCAAAGAAAACCATCTATGTTAGAAGCTGCAGCACATATGGTATTGTTTCCCTGTGAGAGCTGAGTTAGTGTTTCAAAGGAATACTTCCTTCAAATCATAATTTCAAGGTGGAGAATGATTCATATTGTTCCCAACAAGCCTACTCAGCTAAGGAGAAGAAACACAGGTATCTCTCAAAAGTTGACCATCTGTGTTAGTTGAAGGAGCTTATAGTACATTGTTCCCTGTGAGATTTGAGTTCGTTTGGAAAGGAAATCTTCCTCCAATAGGTTGCTCAAGGTGGTGCTATATCTGTTTGCTCAAAATACACCTATTCACCTGAGTTGAAGAAACACAAGTATCACTCCAAAAAATCTATTTCTTTTAGAAGCTGCACATACTAGCACATTGTTACTCAGTGAGCATTGAGTTAGTTTTGAAAGGAATATTTCCTGCAACTTGGGTGTTTCAAGGTGGAGATAAGCTCTGTTTCCTACAAATAGGCCTATTCAGCTGAGTTGAAGAAACACATATATCTCTCAAAACAAAACCATCTGAGTCAGAAGCAGGAATATCTGGCACATTGTTTCCCTGTCAGAATTCATTTAGTTTCTGAAAGGAATACTTCCTGCAAATCATAGGGTTCAAGGTGGAGAAAGGCTCATTTTGTTCCAAATAGGCCTCTTCAACGAAGTTGAAGAAACAAATGAATCCTTTGTAAAAAGACAATCTGTGTTAGAAGCAGGAGCATCCAGCACGTTGTTTCCCTGTGAGAATTGAATTCGTTTTTGAAAGCAATACTTCCTCCAACTTAGGTGTTTCTGGTGGAGATTGGCCCTTTCTGCTCCTAATAGGCCTATTTGGCTGAGTTGAAGGAAATCATGTATCTCCCCAAAAGAAAACCATCTATGTGAGAAGGTACAGCATCTAGCACATTATTTCCCTCTTAAAATTGAGTTCGTTTTTCAAAGGAATACTTCCTGCAACTTCGGGTTTTCAAGGTGGAGATAAGCTCTCTTGGTTCCAATTAGGCGTATTAGGCTGAGTTAAAGAGCACATGCATCACTGCAAAGAAAACCATCTATTTTAGAAGCTGCAGCATCTGTGACATCGTTTCTGTGCAAAAGTAGAAGTAGTTTTTGAAAGGAATACTTCCTGCTTATCATAGTTTTCAAGGTAGAGTAAGGCTCATTTTCTTCCAAATTGGCCTATTCAGCTAAGGTGAAACACATGTATATCACGAATGAAAACCACTATTTAGAAGTAGGAGCAACTGGCACTTTGTTCCTCTGTGAGAACTGAGTATGCTTTAGTAGGAAAACTTCGTGTAAATTACACTTTTCAAGGTGGAGAAAGGCTCATTTTGTTCCAAATAGACCGATTCAACTAAGGTGAAGAAAGACATGTATCTCACGAAAGAAAATCATCTTTATGAGAAGCTCGAGCTTCCTGCACATTGTCTCCCTGTTAATATGGAGTTCGTTTTTGAATGAATACTCACTACAAATTAGAAGCTTCAAGGTGGAGAAAAGCTCATTTTTTTAAATAGGCCTGTTCAACTACGTTGAAGAAACAAATACATCTCTCGACAGAAAACCACGTGTGTTACAAGGAGGAGCATCTAGCACATTATTTCCCTTTGAGAATTTAGTTCGTTTTTGAAAGGAAGACTTCCTGCCACGTAGGTGATTCAAGGTGTACATAGGCTCTCTTTGCTCCAAATAGGTATATGCAGCTGACTTCAAGCAACCCATGTATCTGTCCAAAGAGAACCATCTATGTTAGCAGATGCAGGTTCAAGCACATTGTTTCCCTGTGAGATTTGAGCTAGTTTTTGAAAGGAATACTTCCTGCTATGTGGGCTTTCCAATGCATTGACAGGCTCTCTTTGTTAGAAATAGGGCTGTACAGGTGAGTTGGTGAAACACCTATATATCTGGAAAGAAAACCATGTGTGTAAGCACTACCCTGTGAGAACTGAGGTAGTTTCCAAAGGAGTACATAGTGCAAATCATAGTTTTGAAGATGCAGAAAGGCTCATTTTTTCCAAGTTGGCCTTTCTTCAGCTATGTTGAAGAAACACATTTGTTTTTGAAAAGAAGTCCATTTGTGTTAGAAGCAGCAGCATGTAGCACATTTTTCCCTGTGAGAATTGAGTTAGATTTGGGAAGGAAACTTAGGTATTTCAAGGGGAGATAGGCTCGGTTTGCTCCCCAAAAGCTTCTTCACCTGAGTTGAAGGAATACATGGATCTATCCAAAGAAAGCCATCTGTGTTAGGAGCTGAAGCACCTTGCACATAGCTTGCCTGTAAATTTGAGTTACTTTTCGAAAGAAATAGTTCCTGCAAATCACAATTTTCAAGGTGGAGAAAGGCTCATTTTGTTCCAAACAGGCAATTCAGCTGAGTTGAAGAAACACATGTACCTCTCCTTAGAAAAACATCTCTGTCAGGTGCTGCAGATTCTAGCACATTGTTTCCATGTGAGAATTGACTTAGTGTTTGAAAGGAATCCTTTTCTGCAACTTAGGATTTGAAGGTGGAGTTAGGCTCTGTTTGCTCCAAATAGGTATATTCAGCTGAGTTGCAAAACCCATGAACCTCTCCTAAGAGAAACATCTTTGTTAGAAGCTGCACCATCAAGCCTATTGTTTCCTTTTGAGAACTGAGTTAGTTTTTGAAGGGAATACTTCATGCTAGGTGGGTTCTCCATGGTACACATAGCCTCTCTTTGTTCCAAGTAGGCCCATACACCTGAGTTGATGAATCATGCATGTCTCTCAAAAGAAACCCATGTGTGTAAAAAGCAGCAGAATCTATCACATTGTTGACCTCTGAGAATTTAGTTACTTTTTGAAAGGAATACTTCCTGCAAATCAGAATTTTCCAGGTTGAGAAAAGCTCATTCATTTCCAAATAGACCTATTCAGCCGAGTTGAAGAAACACATAAATATCTCCAAAAAAAAAAAAAAATCTGTGTTAGAAGCTGCAGCATCTAGCACACTGTTTCCCTGGGAAAACTGAGTTAGGTTTTGAAAGGAATACTTCCTGCAACTTTGTTTCTTGAAGGTGGAGATAGGCTCACTTTCTTGCAAATAGGCCTATTCAGCTGAGTTGATGAAACACATGTATCTCTCCAAAGAAAGCCATTTGAGTTAGAAGCACTAGCATCTACCATGTTGTTTACGTGTGTGAATATAGTTAGGTTTTGAAAGAAATACTTCCTGCAAAACAGAATTTTCAAAGGGGAGAAAGGTTCATTTTGTTCCATATAGGCCATTTCAGTAAGTTGAAGGAACACACGTATCTCTCGAAAGAAAACCAACTGTCTTAGAAGCAGGAGCATCTAGAACATTCTTTCCCTGTGAGAATAAAGTTAGTTTTCAAAGGAGTACTTTGTGCAAATCAAAGTTTTCAAGGTGGAGAAAGGCTCATTTTGTTCCAGATAGGCCTATTCAGCTAAGTTGATGAAGCACATGTATCTCTCAAAAGAAACGCATGTGTGTTAGAAGCAGGGGCCTCTAGCACATTGTTTCCCTGTTAAAATTGACTTAGTGTTTAAAAGGAGTACTTCCTGTAACTTAGGTGTTTCAAGGTGGAGATAGTCTCTATTGGCTACAAATAGGCCTAATCAGCTGAGTTGAATTAACACATGTATCTCTCCAATGAAATCACTGCATGTTAGAAGCTCCAGCATCTAGCACATTATCTCCCTGTGAGAACTGAGTTAGTTTTTGAAAGGAACAATTACTTTAAGACAGAATTTTCGAGCTGCAGAAATGCTCATTTGTTCAAACAGAACTATACAGCCAAGTTGAAGATAAACATAAATCTCTCAAAAATAACCATGTGTGTTTGAAGCAGGACTAGGATATTGCTTCCATGTTAAAATGAGTTAGTTTTTAAAAGGAATACTTCCTGCAACTTAGGTGTTTCACGGTGGACATAGGCTCACTTTGCTCCAAATAGGCCTATTCAGTTGAGTTGAAGAAACTTCACTTTCTCTCCAAAGAAAACCATCTATGTTAGAAGCTGCAGCGTCTAGCACATTATTTCCCTGTGAGAATAGAGTTAGTTTTGGGAAGGAAAAATTCCTGCTATTCACAGTTTTCAAGGTGGAGAGAGGATCATTTTGTTCCAAGTAGGGCTCTTCAGGTGAGTTAAGCAGCACATATACCTCTCCAAACAAAACCATCTATGTTAGAACCTGCAGTACTTAGCACATTTTCTCCCTGTGAGCATTTAGTTCGTTTTTGAAAGGAATACTTCCCGCACATCAAAATTTTCAAGGTGGAGAAAGGCTCTTTGATTCCAAATTCCCCTATTCAGCTAAGGTGAAGAAACACACGTATGTCTACAAAGAAAAGCATCTGAGCTAGAATCAGGATTATGTAGCACATTGTTTCCCTTTGAGAATTGAATTCCTTTTGGAAAAGAATACTTCCTGCAAGTTTGGTTTTTTTAACGTGGAGATAGGCTCTGTTTGCTCCAAATAGGCCTATTCAGCTCAGTTGAAAAAATACCCGTAGATCTCCAAAGAAAACCATCTATGTTAGAAGCTGCAGCACATATGGTATTGTTTCCCTGTGAGAGCTGAGTTAGTGTTTCAAAGGAATACTTCCTTCAAATCATAATTTCAAGGTGGAGAATGATTCATATTGTTCCCAACAAGCCTACTCAGCTAAGGAGAAGAAACACAGGTATCTCTCAAAAGTTGACCATCTGTGTTAGTTGAAGGAGCATATAGAACATTGTTCCCTGTGAGATTTGAGTTCGTTTGGAAAGGAAATCTTCCTCCAATAGGTTGCTCAAGGTGGTGCTATATCTGTTTGCTCAAAATACACCTATTCACCTGAGTTGAAGAAACACAAGTATCTCTCCAAAAAATCTATTTCTGTTAGAAGCTGCACATACTAGCACATTGTTACTCAGTGAGCATTGAGTTAGTTTTGAAAGGAATATTTCCTGCAACTTGGGTGTTTCAAGGTGGAGATAAGCTCTGTTTCCTACAAATAGGCCTATTCAGCTGAGTTGAAGAAATACATATATCTCTCAAAAGAAAACCATCTGAGTTAGAAGCAGGAACATCTGGCACATTGTTTCCCTGTCAGAATTCATTTAGTTTCTGAAAGGAATACTTCCTGCAAATCATAGGGTTCAAGGTGGAGAAAGGCTCATTTTGTTCCAAATAGGCCTCTTCAACAAAGTTGAAGAATCAAATGAATCCTTTGTAAACAGACAATCTGTGTTAGAAGCAGGAGCATCCAGCACGTTGTTTCCCTGTGACAATTGAATTCGTTTTTGAAAGCAATACTTCCTCCAACTTAGGTGTTTCTGCTGGAGATTGGCCCTTTCTGCTCCTAATAGGCCTATTTGGCTGAGTTGAAGGAAATCATGTATCTCTCCAAAAGAAAACCATCTATGTGAGAAGCTACAGCATCTAGCACATTATTTCCCTGTTAAAATTGAGTTCGTTTTTCAAAGGAATACTTCCTGCAACTTCGGGTTTTCAAGGTGGAGATAAGCTCTCTTGGTTCCAATTAGGCGTATTAGGCTGAGTTAAAGAGCACATGCATCACTGTAAAGAAAACCATCTATGTTAGAAGCTGCAGCATGTGTGACATCGTTTCTGTGCAAAAGTAGAGGTAGTTTTTGAAAGGAATACTTCCTGCTTATCATAGTTTTCAGGGTAGAGTAAGGCTCATTTTCTTCCAAATTGGCCTATTCAGCTAAGGTGAAACACGTGTATATCACGAATGAAAACCACTATTTAGAAGTAGGAGCAACTGGCACTTTGTTCCTCTGTGAGAACTGAGTATGCTTTAGTAGGAAAACTTCGTGTAAATTGCACTTTTCAAGGTGGAGAAAGGCTCATTTTGTTCCAAATAGACCGATTCAACTAAGGTGAAGAAAGACATGTATCTCACGAAAGAAAATCATCTTTGTGAGAAGCTCGAGCTTCCTGCACATTGTCTCCCTGTTAATATGGAGTTCGTTTTTGAATGAATACTCACTACAAATCAGAAGTTTCAAGGTGGAGAAAAGCTCATTTTTTAAAATAGGCCTGTTCAACTACGTTGAAGAAACAAATACATCTCTCGACAGAAAAACCACGTGTGTTACAAGGAGGAGCATCTAGCACATTGTTTCCCTGTGAGAATTTAGTTCGTTTTTGAAAGGAAGACTTCCTGCCACGTAGGTGATTCAAGGTGGACATAGGCTCTCTTTGCTCCAAATAGGTATATGCAGCTGACTTCAAGCAACCCATGTATCTGTCCAAAGAAAACCATCTATGTTAGCAGATGCAGGTTCAAGCACATTGTTTCCCTGTGAGATTTGAGCTAGTTTTTGAAAGGAATACTTCCTGCTATGTGGGGTTTCCAATGCATTGACAGGCTCTCTTTGTTAGAAATAGGGCTGTACAGGTGAGTTG
This sequence comes from Castor canadensis, assembly GCF_047511655.1. Lineage (NCBI taxonomy): Eukaryota > Metazoa > Chordata > Mammalia > Rodentia > Castoridae > Castor > Castor canadensis. The sequence goes on along the minus strand of NW_027395462.1, from coordinate 9,302 downwards.
GTGAAACACCTATATATCTGGAAAGAAAACCATGTGTGTAAGCACTACCCTGTGAGAACTGAGGTAGTTTCCAAAGGAGTACATAGTGCAAATCATAGTTTTGAAGATGCAGAAAGGCTCATTTTTTCCAAGTTGGCCTTTCTTCAGCTAAGTTGAAGAAACACATTTGTTTTTGAAAAGAAGTCCATTTGTGTTAGAAGCAGCAGCATGTAGCACATTTTTCCCTGTGAGAATTGAGTTAGATTTGGGAAGGAAACTTAGGTATTTCAAGGGGAGATAGGCTCGGTTTGCTCCCAAAAGGCTTCTTCACCTGAGTTGAAGGAATACATGGATCTATCCAAAGAAAGCCATCTGTGTTAGGAGCTGAAGCACCTTGCACATAGCTTGCCTGTAAATTTGAGTTACTTTTCGAAAGAAATAGTTCCTGCAAATCACAATTTTCAAGGTGGAGAAAGGCTCATTTTTTTCCAAACAGGCAATTCAGCTGAGTTGAAGAAAAACATGTACCTCTCCTTAGAAAAACATCTCTGTCAGGTGCTGCAGATTCTAGCACATTGTTTCCATGTGAGAATTGACTTAGTGTTTGAAAGGAATCCTTTTCTGCAACTCAGGATTTGAAGGTGCAGTTAGGCTCTGTTTGCTCCAAATAGGTATAATCAGCTGAGTTGCAAAACCCATGAACCTCTCCTAAGAAAAACATCTTTGTTAGAAGCTGCACCATCAAGCCTATTGTTTCCTTTTGAGAACTCAGTTAGTTTTTGAAGGGAATACTTCATGCTAGGTGGGTTTTCCATGGTACACATAGCCTCTCTTTGTTCCAAGTAGGCCCATACACCTGAGTTGATGAATCACGCATGTCTCTCAAAAGAAACCGATGTGTGTAAAAAGCAGCAGAATCTATCACATTGTTGAGCTCTGAGAATTTAGTTACTTTTTGAAAGGAATACTTCCTGCAAATCAGAATTTTCCAGGTTGAGAAAAGCTCATTCATTTCCAAATAGACCTATTCAGCCGAGTTGAAGAAACACATAAATATCTCCAAAAAAAAAAAAAATCTGTGTTAGAAGCTTCAGCATCTAGCACACTGTTTCCCTGGGAAAACTGGTTAGGTTTTGAAAGGAATACTTCCTGCAACTTTGTTTCTTGAAGGTGGAGATAGGCTCACTTTCTTGCAAATAGGCCTATTCAGCTGAGTTGATGAAACACATGTATCTCTCCAAAGAAAGCCATTTGAGTTAGAAGCACTAGCATCTACCATGTTGTTTACGTGTGTGAATATAGTTAGGTTTTGAAAGAAATACTTCCTGAAAAACAGAATTTTCAAAGTGGAGAAAGGTTCATTTTGTTCCATATAGGCCATTTCAGTAAGTTGAAGGAACACACGTATCTCTCGAAAGAAAACCAACTGTCTTAGAAGCAGGAGCATCTAGAACATTCTTTCCCTGTGAGAATAAAGTTAGTTTGCAAAGGAGTACTTTGTGCAAATCAAAGTTTTCAAGGTGGAGAAAGGCTCATTTTGTTCCAGATAGGCCTATTCAGCTAAGTTGATGAAGCACATGTATCTCTCAAAAGAAACGCATGTGTGTTAGAAGCAGGGGCCTCTAGCACATTGTTTCCCTGTTAAAATTGACTTAGTGTTTAAAAGGAATACTTCCTGTAACTTAGGTGTTTCAAGGTGGAGATAGTCTCTATTGGCTACAAATAGGCCTAATCAGCTGAGTTGAATTAACACATGTATCTCTCCAATGAAATCACTGCATGTTAGAAGCTCCAGCATCTAGCACATTATCTCCCTGTGAGAACTGAGTTAGTTTTTGAAAGGAACAATTACTTTAAGACAGAATTTTCGAGCTGCAGAAATGCTCATTTGTTCAAACAGAACTATACAGCCAAGTTGAAGATAAACATAAATCTCTCAAAAATAACCATTTGTGTTTGAAGCAGGTCTAGGATATTGCTTCCATGTTAAAATGAGATGGTTTTTAAAAGGAATACTTCCTGCAACTTAGGTGTTTCAAGGTGGACATAGGCTCACTTTGCTCCAAATAGGCCTATTCAATTGAGGTGAAGAAACTTCACTTTCTCTCCAAAGAAAACCATCTATGTTAGAAGCTGCAGCGTCTAGCACATTATTTCCCTGTGAGAATAGAGTTAGTTTTGGGAAGGAAAAATTCCTGCTATTCACAGTTTTCAAGGTGGAGAGAGGATCATTTTGTTCCAAGTAGGGCTCTTCAGGTGAGTTAAGCAGCACATATACCTCTCCAAACAAAACCATCTATGTTAGAACCTGCAGTACTTAGCACATTTTCTCCCTGTGAGCATTTAGTTCGTTTTGAAAGGAATACTTCCTGCACATCAAAATTTTCAAGGTGGAGAAAGGCTCTTTGATTCCAAATTCCCCTATTCAGCTAAGGTGAAGAAACACAAGTATGTCTACAAAGAAAAGCATCTGAGCTAGAATCAGGATTATGTAGCACATTGTTTCCCTTTGAGAATTGAATTCCTTTTGGAAAAGAATACTTCCTGCAAATTTGGTTTTTCAACGTGGAGATAGGCTCTGTTTGCTCCAAATAGGCCTATTCAGCTCAGTTGAAAAAATACCCGTAGATCTCCAAAGAAAACCATCTATGTTAGAAGCTGCAGCACATATGGTATTGTTTCCCTGTGAGAGCTGAGTTAGTGTTTCAAAGGAATACTTCCTTCAAATCATAATTTCAAGGTGGAGAATGATTCATATTGTTCCCAACAAGCCTACTCAGCTAAGGAGAAGAAACACAGGTATCTCTCAAAAGTTGACCATCTGTGTTAGTTGAAGGAGCTTATAGTACATTGTTCCCTGTGAGATTTGAGTTCGTTTGGAAAGGAAATCTTCCTCCAATAGGTTGCTCAAGGTGGTGCTATATCTGTTTGCTCAAAATACACCTATTCACCTGAGTTGAAGAAACACAAGTATCACTCCAAAAAATCTATTTCTTTTAGAAGCTGCACATACTAGCACATTGTTACTCAGTGAGCATTGAGTTAGTTTTGAAAGGAATATTTCCTGCAACTTGGGTGTTTCAAGGTGGAGATAAGCTCTGTTTCCTACAAATAGGCCTATTCAGCTGAGTTGAAGAAACACATATATCTCTCAAAACAAAACCATCTGAGTCAGAAGCAGGAATATCTGGCACATTGTTTCCCTGTCAGAATTCATTTAGTTTCTGAAAGGAATACTTCCTGCAAATCATAGGGTTCAAGGTGGAGAAAGGCTCATTTTGTTCCAAATAGGCCTCTTCAACGAAGTTGAAGAAACAAATGAATCCTTTGTAAAAAGACAATCTGTGTTAGAAGCAGGAGCATCCAGCACGTTGTTTCCCTGTGAGAATTGAATTCGTTTTTGAAAGCAATACTTCCTCCAACTTAGGTGTTTCTGGTGGAGATTGGCCCTTTCTGCTCCTAATAGGCCTATTTGGCTGAGTTGAAGGAAATCATGTATCTCCCCAAAAGAAAACCATCTATGTGAGAAGGTACAGCATCTAGCACATTATTTCCCTCTTAAAATTGAGTTCGTTTTTCAAAGGAATACTTCCTGCAACTTCGGGTTTTCAAGGTGGAGATAAGCTCTCTTGGTTCCAATTAGGCGTATTAGGCTGAGTTAAAGAGCACATGCATCACTGCAAAGAAAACCATCTATTTTAGAAGCTGCAGCATCTGTGACATCGTTTCTGTGCAAAAGTAGAAGTAGTTTTTGAAAGGAATACTTCCTGCTTATCATAGTTTTCAAGGTAGAGTAAGGCTCATTTTCTTCCAAATTGGCCTATTCAGCTAAGGTGAAACACATGTATATCACGAATGAAAACCACTATTTAGAAGTAGGAGCAACTGGCACTTTGTTCCTCTGTGAGAACTGAGTATGCTTTAGTAGGAAAACTTCGTGTAAATTACACTTTTCAAGGTGGAGAAAGGCTCATTTTGTTCCAAATAGACCGATTCAACTAAGGTGAAGAAAGACATGTATCTCACGAAAGAAAATCATCTTTATGAGAAGCTCGAGCTTCCTGCACATTGTCTCCCTGTTAATATGGAGTTCGTTTTTGAATGAATACTCACTACAAATTAGAAGCTTCAAGGTGGAGAAAAGCTCATTTTTTTAAATAGGCCTGTTCAACTACGTTGAAGAAACAAATACATCTCTCGACAGAAAACCACGTGTGTTACAAGGAGGAGCATCTAGCACATTATTTCCCTTTGAGAATTTAGTTCGTTTTTGAAAGGAAGACTTCCTGCCACGTAGGTGATTCAAGGTGTACATAGGCTCTCTTTGCTCCAAATAGGTATATGCAGCTGACTTCAAGCAACCCATGTATCTGTCCAAAGAGAACCATCTATGTTAGCAGATGCAGGTTCAAGCACATTGTTTCCCTGTGAGATTTGAGCTAGTTTTTGAAAGGAATACTTCCTGCTATGTGGGCTTTCCAATGCATTGACAGGCTCTCTTTGTTAGAAATAGGGCTGTACAGGTGAGTTGGTGAAACACCTATATATCTGGAAAGAAAACCATGTGTGTAAGCACTACCCTGTGAGAACTGAGGTAGTTTCCAAAGGAGTACATAGTGCAAATCATAGTTTTGAAGATGCAGAAAGGCTCATTTTTTCCAAGTTGGCCTTTCTTCAGCTATGTTGAAGAAACACATTTGTTTTTGAAAAGAAGTCCATTTGTGTTAGAAGCAGCAGCATGTAGCACATTTTTCCCTGTGAGAATTGAGTTAGATTTGGGAAGGAAACTTAGGTATTTCAAGGGGAGATAGGCTCGGTTTGCTCCCCAAAAGCTTCTTCACCTGAGTTGAAGGAATACATGGATCTATCCAAAGAAAGCCATCTGTGTTAGGAGCTGAAGCACCTTGCACATAGCTTGCCTGTAAATTTGAGTTACTTTTCGAAAGAAATAGTTCCTGCAAATCACAATTTTCAAGGTGGAGAAAGGCTCATTTTGTTCCAAACAGGCAATTCAGCTGAGTTGAAGAAACACATGTACCTCTCCTTAGAAAAACATCTCTGTCAGGTGCTGCAGATTCTAGCACATTGTTTCCATGTGAGAATTGACTTAGTGTTTGAAAGGAATCCTTTTCTGCAACTTAGGATTTGAAGGTGGAGTTAGGCTCTGTTTGCTCCAAATAGGTATATTCAGCTGAGTTGCAAAACCCATGAACCTCTCCTAAGAGAAACATCTTTGTTAGAAGCTGCAACATCAAGCCTATTGTTTCCTTTTGAGAACTGAGTTAGTTTTTGAAGGGAATACTTCATGCTAGGTGGGTTCTCCATGGTACACATAGCCTCTCTTTGTTCCAAGTAGGCCCATACACCTGAGTTGATGAATCATGCATGTCTCTCAAAAGAAACCCATGTGTGTAAAAAGCAGCAGAATCTATCACATTGTTGACCTCTGAGAATTTAGTTACTTTTTGAAAGGAATACTTCCTGCAAATCAGAATTTTCCAGGTTGAGAAAAGCTCATTCATTTCCAAATAGACCTATTCAGCCGAGTTGAAGAAACACATAAATATCTCCAAAAAAAAAAAAAAATCTGTGTTAGAAGCTGCAGCATCTAGCACACTGTTTCCCTGGGAAAACTGAGTTAGGTTTTGAAAGGAATACTTCCTGCAACTTTGTTTCTTGAAGGTGGAGATAGGCTCACTTTCTTGCAAATAGGCCTATTCAGCTGAGTTGATGAAACACATGTATCTCTCCAAAGAAAGCCATTTGAGTTAGAAGCACTAGCATCTACCATGTTGTTTACGTGTGTGAATATAGTTAGGTTTTGAAAGAAATACTTCCTGCAAAACAGAATTTTCAAAGTGGAGAAAGGCTCATTTTGTTCCATATAGGCCATTTCAGTAAGTTGAAGGAACACACGTATCTCTCGAAAGAAAACCAACTGTCTTAGAAGCAGGAGCATCTAGAACATTCTTTCCCTGTGAGAATAAAGTTAGTTTTCAAAGGAGTACTTTGTGCAAATCAAAGTTTTCAAGGTGGAGAAAGGCTCATTTTGTTCCAGATAGGCCTATTCAGCTAAGTTGATGAAGCACATGTATCTCTCAAAAGAAACGCATGTGTGTTAGAAGCAGGGGCCTCTAGCACATTGTTTCCCTGTTAAAATTGACTTAGTGTTTAAAAGGAGTACTTCCTGTAACTTAGGTGTTTCAAGGTGGAGATAGTCTCTATTGGCTACAAATAGGCCTAATCAGCTGAGTTGAATTAACACATGTATCTCTCCAATGAAATCACTGCATGTTAGAAGCTCCAGCATCTAGCACATTATCTCCCTGTGAGAACTGAGTTAGTTTTTGAAAGGAACAATTACTTTAAGACAGAATTTTCGAGCTGCAGAAATGCTCATTTGTTCAAACAGAACTATACAGCCAAGTTGAAGATAAACATAAATCTCTCAAAAATAACCATGTGTGTTTGAAGCAGGACTAGGATATTGCTTCCATGTTAAAATGAGTTAGTTTTTAAAAGGAATACTTCCTGCAACTTAGGTGTTTCACGGTGGACATAGGCTCACTTTGCTCCAAATAGGCCTATTCAGTTGAGTTGAAGAAACTTCACTTTCTCTCCAAAGAAAACCATCTATGTTAGAAGCTGCAGCGTCTAGCACATTATTTCCCTGTGAGAATAGAGTTAGTTTTGGGAAGGAAAAATTCCTGCTATTCACAGTTTTCAAGGTGGAGAGAGGATCATTTTGTTCCAAGTAGGGCTCTTCAGGTGAGTTAAGCAGCACATATACCTCTCCAAACAAAACCATCTATGTTAGAACCTGCAGTACTTAGCACATTTTCTCCCTGTGAGCATTTAGTTCGTTTTTGAAAGGAATACTTCCCGCACATCAAAATTTTCAAGGTGGAGAAAGGCTCTTTGATTCCAAATTCCCCTATTCAGCTAAGGTGAAGAAACACACGTATGTCTACAAAGAAAAGCATCTGAGCTAGAATCAGGATTATGTAGCACATTGTTTCCCTTTGAGAATTGAATTCCTTTTGGAAAAGAATACTTCCTGCAAGTTTGGTTTTTTTAACGTGGAGATAGGCTCTGTTTGCTCCAAATAGGCCTATTCAGCTCAGTTGAAAAAATACCCGTAGATCTCCAAAGAAAACCATCTATGTTAGAAGCTGCAGCACATATGGTATTGTTTCCCTGTGAGAGCTGAGTTAGTGTTTCAAAGGAATACTTCCTTCAAATCATAATTTCAAGGTGGAGAATGATTCATATTGTTCCCAACAAGCCTACTCAGCTAAGGAGAAGAAACACAGGTATCTCTCAAAAGTTGACCATCTGTGTTAGTTGAAGGAGCATATAGAACATTGTTCCCTGTGAGATTTGAGTTCGTTTGGAAAGGAAATCTTCCTCCAATAGGTTGCTCAAGGTGGTGCTATATCTGTTTGCTCAAAATACACCTATTCACCTGAGTTGAAGAAACACAAGTATCTCTCCAAAAAATCTATTTCTGTTAGAAGCTGCACATACTAGCACATTGTTACTCAGTGAGCATTGAGTTAGTTTTGAAAGGAATATTTCCTGCAACTTGGGTGTTTCAAGGTGGAGATAAGCTCTGTTTCCTACAAATAGGCCTATTCAGCTGAGTTGAAGAAATACATATATCTCTCAAAAGAAAACCATCTGAGTTAGAAGCAGGAACATCTGGCACATTGTTTCCCTGTCAGAATTCATTTAGTTTCTGAAAGGAATACTTCCTGCAAATCATAGGGTTCAAGGTGGAGAAAGGCTCATTTTGTTCCAAATAGGCCTCTTCAACAAAGTTGAAGAATCAAATGAATCCTTTGTAAACAGACAATCTGTGTTAGAAGCAGGAGCATCCAGCACGTTGTTTCCCTGTGACAATTGAATTCGTTTTTGAAAGCAATACTTCCTCCAACTTAGGTGTTTCTGCTGGAGATTGGCCCTTTCTGCTCCTAATAGGCCTATTTGGCTGAGTTGAAGGAAATCATGTATCTCTCCAAAAGAAAACCATCTATGTGAGAAGCTACAGCATCTAGCACATTATTTCCCTGTTAAAATTGAGTTCGTTTTTCAAAGGAATACTTCCTGCAACTTCGGGTTTTCAAGGTGGAGATAAGCTCTCTTGGTTCCAATTAGGCGTATTAGGCTGAGTTAAAGAGCACATGCATCACTGTAAAGAAAACCATCTATGTTAGAAGCTGCAGCATGTGTGACATCGTTTCTGTGCAAAAGTAGAGGTAGTTTTTGAAAGGAATACTTCCTGCTTATCATAGTTTTCAGGGTAGAGTAAGGCTCATTTTCTTCCAAATTGGCCTATTCAGCTAAGGTGAAACACGTGTATATCACGAATGAAAACCACTATTTAGAAGTAGGAGCAACTGGCACTTTGTTCCTCTGTGAGAACTGAGTATGCTTTAGTAGGAAAACTTCGTGTAAATTGCACTTTTCAAGGTGGAGAAAGGCTCATTTTGTTCCAAATAGACCGATTCAACTAAGGTGAAGAAAGACATGTATCTCACGAAAGAAAATCATCTTTGTGAGAAGCTCGAGCTTCCTGCACATTGTCTCCCTGTTAATATGGAGTTCGTTTTTGAATGAATACTCACTACAAATCAGAAGTTTCAAGGTGGAGAAAAGCTCATTTTTTAAAATAGGCCTGTTCAACTACGTTGAAGAAACAAATACATCTCTCGACAGAAAACCACGTGTGTTACAAGGAGGAGCATCTAGCACATTGTTTCCCTGTGAGAATTTAGTTCGTTTTTGAAAGGAAGACTTCCTGCCACGTAGGTGATTCAAGGTGGACATAGGCTCTCTTTGCTCCAAATAGGTATATGCAGCTGACTTCAAGCAACCCATGTATCTGTCCAAAGAAAACCATCTATGTTAGCAGATGCAGGTTCAAGCACATTGTTTCCCTGTGAGATTTGAGCTAGTTTTTGAAAGGAATACTTCCTGCTATGTGGGGTTTCCAATGCATTGACAGGCTCTCTTTGTTAGAAATAGGGCTGTACAGGTGAGTTGGTGAAACACCTATATATCTGGAAAGAAAACCATGTGTGTAAGCACTACCCTGTGAGAACTGAGGTAGTTTCCAAAGGAGTACATAGTGCAAATCATAGTTTTGAAGATGCAGAAAGGCTCATTTTTTCCAAGTTGGCCTTTCTTCAGCTAAGTTGAAGAAACACATTTGTTTTTGAAAAGAAGTCCATTTGTGTTAGAAGCAGCAGCATGTAGCACATTTTTCCCTGTGAGAATTGAGTTAGATTTGGGAAGGAAACTTAGGTATTTCAAGGGGAGAT
>NW_027395461.1:0-32214 GCF_047511655.1 Castor canadensis | reverse complement strand
TAAGTACATGGAGAAAGGAAGTTTTCGGTGTGGCCGAGCATGAACTAAACGAAGGATAGAAGGCCAAGGTGAAGTGGCACTGAGTAGAGACTCGGACCCCTGACATATCTCTTTCTACAGGACCTCCGTGATCAGCGTGTCAGAGTGTGCTCTTTCACCACATTTCAGGGAAAGCACAGCGTGGGGAAGACAGGGGTGGCCTGATCTTTGGAAACTTTACCCTAAGGAGACTTGCAGATAGGTAGGAGCACACAAACTATGGATTGAAAGGCTCTGAGCATACGGAGAAGACAGCATGCATTTCCCTACGGCAAAGGGAAAAAAACATTCTCCTAGAAGGGATGTGGACCTTCTTGAGATGTGAGTGTTGAGTGCTACTCTGATTCTGGGTGCGTGTGTTGGGATTCGGCCCACACCCCAGGTGCCCGCTGCATGCAGAACAGCTGCGTCATGATTTTCTTCACGGGAACGGAGGTATGATCTGAGACGGGTCATTTGAAGGAATGCTCCACGGCGTACCTTTGGGTGAGGGTCCTGGCAGAGCGACTGGCTGGTCCAGCTCATCAAGGGACACCTCTTGCTCCCGGACAGGATCGCAGAAGTTGAGTGTGGATGCGGACCCTGGTGAGTCCCGTGCATCGGGCACGTCCACGTGGATCATTGGAGTGGCTCGTGGACTGCCTTCACCTAGGAGGAGGAAAATTGAAATACACATTCGGCCCGATGGGGAGCGGTGTGATCCATCCTAACTCCCTGTGCCTCGTGTGCAGAGGCTGCTGACAGCATGGTTCTCCCGGAGCTTCAGGAAGGCCAAAGGCCACGCCCCAGATGGAGCCTCTGGAGAAGGACCTGGGGACGACCCGCTGAGAACAGGTGGGAAAAAGCAGGGATTCCACCAAGACAGAGAAAAGGCTACCTTCAATACTTGGATGCCTGGATGGAGATCAAAGATCTCTCAGAGCACTGGACAAGGACGGCTGTGCCTGACTTCCACCTGGACGCTATCTGGGGCCCTCTGATATCTACCCTCCCGTCAGTGGACATAATCGCCTGGATGATTCTTGCGCAGCGCACGTTCCAGGACAGGTCTTTTTCAGGTACAGTGCTGCGTGCACTGATGTACTCCACCCTCGTGGGTGCCTGCAAATATTGCGGCTGGCCTATCTTCCAAAGCAAAAGGAATCCCTTTTGAATGTGGTACACGTCACACGATGGAGACAGATCCTCGACCTCTGGATCCTGTGACAAATACATGCTTCCTCCTGGAATCTCTCCAGGGAAAATACACACGGCCCGTCAACCAGATTCCCTTGGCTTGCTGCCGTGAGGGGCTTCAGCTAAGTAGGTAAGTAAGGAATCGCCTTGGGGTACCAAGAAGGGTTACGTTTTCTTAAAAAATATGTAGCAACCAAGGGTCCTGCACTCACATTTCTTCACTATCACCTCTGCCCCGAGTGTCAAGGCCCCACGGATCTGAAGGCAACTGGCGTGGAGGCAAGCGGACTACGAAAATGAAAATCTGCAAATAACTCACACAGGCTCGTGCCACACTTTAAAGCAGGTCCTAAACGCAAGGTGCCCTTCCTACATGGATTTCCACCATCAGCCATCCAAAAGGTGAGGAAAGAAGAAAGCAGACAGCTTCTCAACACCTTGAAGAGGTCACTCGGTCAGCATGGAAAATGGTTGCATTTTCCACCATGTAAACTGAGGTGCAATTGCGTACAGTCCTGTGGACCTGATTCTGTGACGGGTCAAAATGCGGCAGGTGTTCCCAATGTTTCTCAGGGTGAAAATTAAGAAGCTCTTAAGCTCTGACCAGGTGTACGCGCTGGGACGCAAGAGGATCCTGGTTGAGGATAGCTAACGTCACGTGGGGCAATCTGTAAACCACACGTGGAGACTTATCTGATCCTTTTCCGATACACGTGAATGACAGGAGAGGCCAGGGCGTCCCTGGGACCAGGCGCGGTGTACGCTTTTGCCTCGGAAGGATGAGGTGAGGAGACCCGCGAAATGCACAGATACACAGCATTAAAATGCCTCATTCCATGTGGGTTCGCGTTGCCAAAGTCCAAAGCAGGGTGATTACCAATCAAAGACATGCTTTTACCTTAACGCTTAGGGATGAAGACTGTCAACTTAACAAGAGCAGTTCACTTAGAAACGCCCCTCAAGAGCCAACAATTCAAAATTAACAGCAGAGGTCGGACAGAGAGAGAACTGCACAGGGAGCAATCCTGGCACGGGAGAGGAAACAATGGCAAGATTAAAGCTACAAGTCCGGGAGGGAGGGTGAACATGCCTTGCAGCGTGCAGGCTCAATTCCAGAAGGAGGTGTGAAATGGAGGGAGAAAGAAAGCTTCCGGTGGCGCCGGGTATGAACTGAATGAAGGTTCGCAGGTCAAGCTTACTTTGGAATGAGAATAGATTACATCCCATGCCACACCTCTTCAGTCAAGACCCACGTGGTAAATGCGTCTAAGTCATGCATACGTGTCATCCCTTCCTGCTCCGTCCCTAGATTCCCAGGGGGTGCCACAATGGAGAAGAGTGGGGAGAGGTGAAATTAGGAAACCTTACCCTACGGTGACATGCAGACAGATAGACTGGTGTACACAAAACGATATAGTGATGAACACTGGGCATACAAAGAAGACAACACCTACTTTCCTAGAGGAGTTCAAACAAAGAAAACAGCTTCCCCTAGAACGGTTTTGAGCCTTCTCAAGGCATAAGAGTTTGATTCTTAGCCTGATTCTGGGAGAGGGCTGGGATCGGCCTAGGCCACAAATGCCTGCTGCATGCAGAGTAGCTGTGTCATGATTTTCCTGGTAGGAATAGAGGCGTGATCCGAGGCGGGTGTTGGGGGGGGCATGTTGTAGTGCTTGCCTGCGGGTGGAGGTCCTGGCGGAGTAATCGAAAGGTCCGGCTCATCGAGGGACCCCTTCGGATCCTGGCTGCAATCGAGGAGACTGGGGGCGCATACGGTCTCCACTGCGTCCCTTGAATCGGTCACGATCACGTGGGTCATCTCGTTGACACGCGCACTCTCTTCACCTAAGTGGAGAAAAATTTAAATATTAGACTCAGCCTGATGGTGAGGGATGTGATCAATCCTAAGTTCCTCTGCCTGGGTGCACAGGCTGGTGTCAGCGTGGTTCCCTTCCAAGGGCCGGAGGTCCAAAGGCCATTTCCCAGGATTGAGCCTCGTCAGAAGTTCCTGGGGAGGACTGGCTGGGACAGGGACGAGAAATCAGGCAGTCAGTAAACACAGAGAGGAAAATCATAAACATTTCAACACCTGGACGGAAACCCGAGGGTCCTAAGTGCATTGGACGAGGATGGCTTTTGCTGTGTTCCACCTCGGAGACCATCTGAGGCCAGGGGTCACGAATACACCCTGAAGTCAGTGGACATAATCGCTGAGCGGGTAAATCTCGGGCCCAGCACCCTGTGAGACAGGTCTCCTTAAATCTCCTGGTGCTGTCTTTAACGTGCTTATCCCTCTTGGATGCCTGGGAATACGTTGCCCAGCTCAATTTTGACGGGAGAGAAACCTCCTTTTGAATGTGGCAGACTCCGTATTACGGACACACATCCCTGACCTCTTGACTCTGTGACAAATACATGCTTCCTTTTGGAAGCACCTTTCCAGGAAACAGTACACACAGGTCCCACAACCCTCACTCTTTAAGGCCGCTGCAATGAGGTTTTGCAGCTAAATATTTAGGTAAGCAATCGCTGTTGTAGCCCGATGAGAGGAAAGTTGTAAAAGAACGTCATGTCACCACCAAGGACTTCCCCTCATAGTTCTTCACTATCACCTGTTCCCTGAAGCATCAAGGCCCTACATTCCTGAAAGGGAGAACGGTGTGGGGAAGCAGAATATGACAACCAAGTCTGCACCTATCTCAAACACTGCTTGTGCCACACTAATCAACACGTGTCCTTTAGGCAGTGTGCCCATCCTACACGTATTTTCACCCGAAGCCTTCAAGAGGTGAGGAGAGAAGAAAGAAGACAGGTTCTGAAAAGCGGCAGGATGTTCCTGTGTCAGGATGGAAAAAGATTTCCTTTTCCAGCATGCAAGCCTGAAGGTTGAATTGCATACAATTTGTAGGCCCGGTTTTGTTATGGGCAAAATTGCTGCAGTTATTCTCAACGTTTCTAAGTGTGAAAACTAAGATGCTTTGGCCCTTCCCGCAACCTGTACGGACTCCAGCTCCTTGAGGCTTCTGAGGGAGATCGGTTACCATTATCAAGTCTGATATCGTCCAAACTACACCTGGAGACTTAGAAGAGGCCTTTCCCTGTGTGTGACATTGGATGTCAGAGCCCAGGAAGTAAGTCAATGGGGGCAGAGAAAGGGTAGGTTTTGGCCACAGAAATAGGAGCTGAGGATACCAGGGAAATACAAAGAAACCCCCACACTTAACCTGCCTCCATGCACGTCGCTTCGCAGTTCCCGAAGCTCAAGCCAGGGTCATGCAAAATTGAATGCATACGTTTCACATAACGCTCCTGTTTCTAGACTATCAAGCTAACGACAGCGGTTTAACGAGAAACACCCCTCAAGGCCAATGCGCCCAAAGTGAACACCCAGTGACGGACAGTGCCAGAAGTCCAGAGGGCGAATCCTGGCAGCCCTGGAGAAGAAAGCTACGAGGCCCTGAGGGTGAAGCTGAGGGGCAGAGTGCAGTATCAACTGAAGAAGGAGCTGTAAGTACATGGAGAAAGGAAGTTTTCGGTGTGGCCGAGCATGAACTAAACGAAGGATAGAAGGCCAAGGTGAAGTGGCACTGAGTAGAGACTCGGACCCCTGACATATCTCTTTCTACAGGACCTCCGTGATCAGCGTGTCAGAGTGTGCTCTTTCACCACATTTCAGGGAAAGCACAGCGTGGGGAAGACAGGGGTGGCCTGATCTTTGGAAACTTTACCCTACGGAGACTTGCAGATAGGTAGGAGCACACAAACTATGGATTGAAAGGCTCTGAGCATACGGAGAAGACAGCATGCATTTCCCTACGGCAAAGGGAAAAAAACATTCTCCTAGAAGGGATGTGGACCTTCTTGAGATGTGAGTGTTGAGTGCTACTCTGATTCTGGGTGCGTGTGTTGGGATTCGGCCCACACCCCAGGTGCCCGCTGCATGCAGAACAGCTGCGTCATGATTTTCTTCACGGGAACGGAGGTATGATCTGAGACGGGTCATTTGAAGGAATGCTCTACGGCATACCTTTGGGTGAGGGTCCTGGCAGAGCGACTGGCTGGTCCAGCTCATCAAGGGACACCTCTTGTTCCCGGACAGGATCGCAGAAGTTGAGTGTGGATGCGGACCCCGGTGAGTCCCGTGCATCGGGCACGTCCACGTGGATCATTGGAGTGGCTCGTGGACTGCCTTCACCTAGGAGGAGGAAAATTGAAATACACATTCGGCCCGATGGGGAGCGGTGTGATCCATCCTAACTCCCTGTGCCTCGTGTGCAGAGGCTGCTGACAGCATGGTTCTCCCGGAGCTTCAGGAAGGCCAAAGGCCACGCCCCAGATGGAGCCTCTGGAGAAGGACCTGGGGACGACCCGCTGAGAACAGGTGGGAAAAAGCAGGGATTCCACCAAGACAGAGAAAAGGCTACCTTCAATACTTGGATGCCTGGATGGAGATCAAAGATCTCTCAGAGCACTGGACAAGGACGGCTGTGCCTGACTTCCACCTGGACGCTATCTGGGGCCCTCTGATATCTACCCTCCCGTCAGTGGACATAATCGCCTGGATGATTCTTGCGCAGCGCACGTTCCAGGACAGGTCTTTTTCAGGTACAGTGCTGCGTGCACTGATGTACTCCACCCTCGTGGGTGCCTGCAAATATTGCGGCTGGCCTATCTTCCAAAGCAAAAGGAATCCCTTTTGAATGTGGTACACGTCACACGATGGAGACAGATCCTCGACCTCTGGATCCTGTGACAAATACATGCTTCCTCCTGGAATCTCTCCAGGGAAAATACACACGGCCCGTCAACCAGATTCCCTTGGCTTGCTGCCGTGAGGGGCTTCAGCTAAGTAGGTAAGTAAGGAATCGCCTTGGGGTACCAAGAAGGGTTACGTTTTCTTAAAAAATATGTAGCAACCAAGGGTCCTGCACTCACATTTCTTCACTATCACCTCTGCCCCGAGTGTCAAGGCCCCACGGATCTGAAGGCAACTGGCGTGGAGGCAAGCGGACTACGAAAATGAAAATCTGCAAATAACTCACACAGGCTCGTGCCACACTTTAAAGCAGGTCCTAAACGCAAGGTGCCCTTCCTACATGGATTTCCACCATCAGCCATCCAAAAGGTGAGGAAAGAAGAAAGCAGACAGCTTCTCAACACCTTGAAGAGGTCACTCGGTCAGCATGGAAAATGGTTGCATTTTCCACCATGTAAACTGAGGTGCAATTGCGTACAGTCCTGTGGACCTGATTCTGTGACGGGTCAAAATGCGGCAGGTGTTCCCAATGTTTCTCAGGGTGAAAATTAAGAAGCTCTTAAGCTCTGACCAGGTGTACGCGCTGGGACGCAAGAGGATCCTGGTTGAGGATAGCTAACGTCACGTGGGGCAATCTGTAAACCACACGTGGAGACTTATCTGATCCTTTTCCGATACACGTGAATGACAGGAGAGGCCAGGGCGTCCCTGGGACCAGGCGCGGTGTACGCTTTTGCCTCGGAAGGATGAGGTGAGGAGACCCGCGAAATGCACAGATACACAGCATTAAAATGCCTCATTCCATGTGGGTTCGCGTTGCCAAAGTCCAAAGCAGGGTGATTACCAATCAAAGACATGCTTTTACCTTAACGCTTAGGGATGAAGACTGTCAACTTAACAAGAGCAGTTCACTTAGAAACGCCGCTCAAGAGCCAACAATTCAAAATTAACAGCAGAGGTCGGACAGAGAGAGAACTGCACAGGGAGCAATCCTGGCACGGGAGAGGAAACAATGGCAAGATTAAAGCTACAAGTCCGGGAGGGAGGGTGAACATGCCTTGCAGCGTGCAGGCTCAATTCCAGAAGGAGGTGTGAAATGGAGGGAGAAAGAAAGCTTCCGGTGGCGCCGGGTATGAACTGAATGAAGGTTCGCAGGTCAAGCTTACTTTGGAATGAGAATAGATTACATCCCATGCCACACCTCTTCAGTCAAGACCCACGTGGTAAATGCGTCTAAGTCATGCATACGTGTCATCCCTTCCTGCTCCGTCCCTAGATTCCCAGGGGGTGCCACAATGGAGAAGAGTGGGGAGAGGTGAAATTAGGAAACCTTACCCTACGGTGACATGCAGACAGATAGACTGGTGTACACAAAACGATATAGTGATGAACACTGGGCATACAAAGAAGACAACACCTACTTTCCTAGAGGAGTTCAAACAAAGAAAACAGCTTCCCCTAGAACGGTTTTGAGCCTTCTCAAGGCATAAGAGTTTGATTCTTAGCCTGATTCTGGGAGAGGGCTGGGATCGGCCTAGGCCACAAATGCCTGCTGCATGCAGAGTAGCTGTGTCATGATTTTCCTGGTAGGAATAGAGGCGTGATCCGAGGCGGGTGTTGGGGGGGGCATGTTGTAGTGCTTGCCTGCGGGTGGAGGTCCTGGCGGAGTAATCGAAAGGTCCGGCTCATCGAGGGACCCCTTCGGATCCTGGCTGCAATCGAGGAGACTGGGGGCGCATACGGTCTCCACTGCGTCCCTTGAATCGGTCACGATCACGTGGGTCATCTCGTTGACACGCGCACTCTCTTCACCTAAGTGGAGAAAAATTTAAATATTAGACTCAGCCTGATGGTGAGGGATGTGATCAATCCTAAGTTCCTCTGCCTGGGTGCACAGGCTGGTGTCAGCGTGGTTCCCTTCCAAGGGCCGGAGGTCCAAAGGCCATTTCCCAGGATTGAGCCTCGTCAGAAGTTCCTGGGGAGGACTGGCTGGGACAGGGACGAGAAATCAGGCAGTCAGTAAACACAGAGAGGAAAATCATAAACATTTCAACACATGGACGGAAACCCGAGGGTCCTAAGTGCATTGGACGAGGATGGCTTTTGCTGTGTTCCACCTCGGAGACCATCTGAGGCCAGGGGTCACGAATCCACCCTGAAGTCAGTGGACATAATCGCTGAGCGGGTAAATCTCGTGCCCAGCACCCTGTGAGACAGGTCTCCTTAAATCTCCTGGTGCTGTCTTTAACGTGCTTATCCCTCTTGGATGCCTGGGAATACTTTGCCCAGCTCAATTTTGACGGGAGAGAAACCTCCTTTTGAATGTGGCAGACTCCGTATTACGGACACACATCCCTGACCTCTTGACTCTGTGACAAATACATGCTTCCTTTTGGAAGCACCTTTCCAGGAAACAGTACACACAGGTCCCACAACCCTCACTCTTTAAGGCCGCTGCAATGAGGTTTTGCAGCTAAATATTTAGGTAAGCAATCGCTGTTGTAGCCCGATGAGAGGAAAGTTGTAAAAGAACGTCATGTCACCACCAAGGACTTCCCCTCATAGTTCTTCACTATCACCTGTTCCCTGAAGCATCAAGGCCCTACATTCCTGAAAGGGAGAACGGTGTGGGGAAGCAGAATATGACAACCAAGTCTGCACCTATCTCAAACACTGCTTGTGCCACACTAATCAACACGTGTCCTTTAGGCAGTGTGCCCATCCTACACGTATTTTCACCCGAAGCCTTCAAGAGGTGAGGAGAGAAGAAAGAAGACAGGTTCTGAAAAGCGGCAGGATGTTCCTGTGTCAGGATGGAAAAAGATTTCCTTTTCCAGCATGCAAGCCTGAAGGTTGAATTGCATACAATTTGTAGACCCGGTTTTGTTATGGGCAAAATTGCTGCAGTTATTCTCAACGTTTCTAAGTGTGAAAACTAAGATGCTTTGGCCCTTCCCGCAACCTGTACGGACTCCAGCTCCTTGAGGCTTCTGAGGGAGATCGGTTACCATTATCAAGTCTGATATCGTCCAAACTACACCTGGAGACTTAGAAGAGGCCTTTCCCTGTGTGTGACATTGGATGTCAGAGCCCAGGAAGTAAGTCAATGGGGGCAGAGAAAGGGTAGGTTTTGGCCACAGAAATAGGAGCTGAGGATACCAGGGAAATACAAAGAAACCCCCACACTTAACCTGCCTCCATGCACGTCGCTTCGCAGTTCCCGAAGCTCAAGCCAGGGTCATGCAAAATTGAATGCATACGTTTCACATAACGCTCCTGTTTCTAGACTATCAAGCTAACGACAGCGGTTTAACGAGAAACACCCCTCAAGGCCAATGCGCCCAAAGTGAACACCCAGTGACGGACAGTGCCAGAAGTCCAGAGGGCGAATCCTGGCAGCCCTGGAGAAGAAAGCTACGAGGCCCTGAGGGTGAAGCTGAGGGGCAGAGTGCAGTATCAACTGAAGAAGGAGCTGTAAGTACATGGAGAAAGGAAGTTTTCGGTGTGGCCGAGCATGAACTAAACGAAGGATAGAAGGCCAAGGTGAAGTGGCACTGAGTAGAGACTCGGACCCCTGACATATCTCTTTCTACAGGACCTCCGTGATCAGCGTGTCAGAGTGTGCTCTTTCACCACATTTCAGGGAAAGCACAGCGTGGGGAAGACAGGGGTGGCCTGATCTTTGGAAACTTTACCCTAAGGAGACTTGCAGATAGGTAGGAGCACACAAACTATGGATTGAAAGGCTCTGAGCATACGGAGAAGACAGCATGCATTTCCCTACGGCAAAGGGAAAAAAACATTCTCCTAGAAGGGATGTGGACCTTCTTGAGATGTGAGTGTTGAGTGCTACTCTGATTCTGGGTGCGTGTGTTGGGATTCGGCCCACACCCCAGGTGCCCGCTGCATGCAGAACAGCTGCGTCATGATTTTCTTCACGGGAACGGAGGTATGATCTGAGACGGGTCATTTGAAGGAATGCTCTACGGCATACCTTTGGGTGAGGGTCCTGGCAGAGCGACTGGCTGGTCCAGCTCATCAAGGGACACCTCTTGTTCCCGGACAGGATCGCAGAAGTTGAGTGTGGATGCGGACCCCGGTGAGTCCCGTGCATCGGGCACGTCCACGTGGATCATTGGAGTGGCTCGTGGACTGCCTTCACCTAGGAGGAGGAAAATTGAAATACACATTCGGCCCGATGGGGAGCGGTGTGATCCATCCTAACTCCCTGTGCCTCGTGTGCAGAGGCTGCTGACAGCATGGTTCTCCCGGAGCTTCAGGAAGGCCAAAGGCCACGCCCCAGATGGAGCCTCTGGAGAAGGACTGGGGACGACCCGCTGAGAACAGGTGGGAAAAAGCAGGGATTCCACCAAGACAGAGAAAAGGCTACCTTCAATACTTGGATGCCTGGATGGAGATCAAAGATCTCTCAGAGCACTGGACAAGGACGGCTGTGCCTGACTTCCACCTGGACGCTATCTGGGGCCCTCTGATATCTACCCTCCCGTCAGTGGACATAATCGCCTGGATGATTCTTGCGCAGCGCACGTTCCAGGACAGGTCTTTTTCAGGTACAGTGCTGCGTGCACTGATGTACTCCACCCTCGTGGGTGCCTGCAAATATTGCGGCTGGCCTATCTTCCAAAGCAAAAGGAATCCCTTTTGAATGTGGTACACGTCACACGATGGAGACAGATCCTCGACCTCTGGATCCTGTGACAAATACATGCTTCCTCCTGGAATCTCTCCAGGGAAAATACACACGGCCCGTCAACCAGATTCCCTTGGCTTGCTGCCGTGAGGGGCTTCAGCTAAGTAGGTAAGTAAGGAATCGCCTTGGGGTACCAAGAAGGGTTACGTTTTCTTAAAAAATATGTAGCAACCAAGGGTCCTGCACTCACATTTCTTCACTATCACCTCTGCCCCGAGTGTCAAGGCCCCACGGATCTGAAGGCAACTGGCGTGGAGGCAAGCGGACTACGAAAATGAAAATCTGCAAATAACTCACACAGGCTCGTGCCACACTTTAAAGCAGGTCCTAAACGCAAGGTGCCCTTCCTACATGGATTTCCACCATCAGGTAAAGATTCTCTTTTGTTCCCAAGGACATAAATTTTTTAAATAATATATTACAAGAAAGGATCTTCCCCTCACATTTCTTCCCTATCTTCCCTTCCCTGGATCGTGCCCTATATTTCTGAATGGATGAAGTTATGTAGGCAAGCAGAATATGAATTGAAAATCTGCATCTAATTCAGCGATAACTTGTGACACACTTTTTAATATATGCCCTTTGGCAAAGAGCCCTTCCTACATGGGTTTTCACCCTAAGCCATTCACCAGGTGAGGAAAGATGAAAGTATACACCTTAAAAGCTTGATGTTGTTCCTCTGTCTTACTGTGCTTGTATATTTGAAGGTTAAATTGTACATAATCTTGTTTATGCTAATTTGTTACGCATAAAATTTACCAAATTATTGCACTTTATTCAGTGTGTAAGATGAGAATGCTCTGCCTTTTGATACAAACCTCTTCCCTCTAAAATCAGGAACTGGACAAAGATGCCCACTATCTCCACTCCTATTCAACATAGTACTGGAATTCCTAGCCAGAGCAATTAGGCGAGAAGAAGGAATAAAAAGAATACAAATAGGTAAAGAAGCTGTCAAAACATCCTTATTTGCAGATGACATGATCGTATACCTTAAAGACCCAAAAAACTCTACTCAGAAGCTTCTAGACATCATTGATGGCTATAGCAAGGTAGCAGGATATAAAATCAACATAGAAAAATCATTAGCATTTCTATACTCTAACAATGAGCAAACTGAAAAAGAATGTATGAAAACAATTCCATTTAGAATAGCCTCAAAAAAATTCAAATACCTACGTGTAAACCTAACAAAAGATATGAATGACCTCTACAAGGAAAACTATAAACTTCTCAAGAAAGAGATTGAGGAAGACTATAGAAAGTGGAGAGATCTCCCATGCTCATGGATTGGTAGAATCAACATAGTAAAAATGTCTATACTTTCAAAAGTAATCTACATGTTTAATGCAATTCCCATCAAAATTCCAATGACATTCATTAAAGGAGGTATCACGATACCTGACTTCAAACTATATTACAAAGCAATAACTAAAAAAACAGCATGGTACTGGCACAGAAACAGACATGACGACAAGTGGAACAGAATAGAATAGGGGACTCAGATATGAAGCCACACAACTATAACCAACTTGTCTTTCACAAAGGTACTAAATATATACGATGGAGAAAAAGCAGCCTTTTCAACAAAAATTGCTGTGAAAACTGTTTAGCAGTCTGCAAAAAACTGAAACTAGATCCATGTATATCACCCTATACCAATATTAACTCAAAATGGATCAAGGATCTTAATATGAGACCACAAACTCTAACGTTGATACAAGAAAGAGTAGGAAATACTCTGGAGTTAGTAGGTATATGTAAGAACTTTCTGAATGGAACCCCAGCAGCACAACAACTAGGAGATAGCATAGATAAATGGGACCTCATAAAACTAAAAAGCTTCTGATCATCAAAAGAAATGGTCTCTAAACTGAAGAGAACACCCACAGAGTGAGAGAAAATATTTGTCAGCTACATATCAGACAAAGGACTGATAACCAGAATACATAGGGAACTTAAAAAACTAAATTCTCCCAAAACTAATGAACCAATAAAGAAATGGGCAAGTGAACTACACAGAACTTTCTCAAAAGAAGAAATTCAAATGGGCAAAAATCCCATGAAAAAATTCTCACCATCTCTAGCAATAAAGGAAATGCAAATTAAAACCACACTAAGATCCCACCTCATTCCTGTTAGAACAGCCATCATTAGCAACACCACCACCAACAGGTGTTGGTGAGGATGTGGGGAAAAAGGAACACTCTTACACTGTTGGTGGGAATGTAAGGTAGTACAACCACTCTGGAAAAAATTTGGAGGCTGCTTAAAAAGCTAAACATTGATCTACCATTTGATCCAGCAATACAACTCTTGGGCATATACCCAAAAGACTGTGACACAGTTAACTCCAGAGGCACCTGCACACCCACGTTATTGCAGCACTATTCACAATAGCCAAGTAAACAGCCAAGATGCCCCACTACTGATGAATGGATCAAGAAAATGTGGTATATATTCACAATGGAATTTTATGCAGCCATGAAGAAGAACGAAAATTTATCATTCGCTGGTACATGGATGGAATTGGAGAACATCATTCTGAGTGAGGTTAGTCTGGTCCAAAAAACCAAAAATCACATGTTCTCCTTCATATGTGGACATTAGATCAAGGGCAAACACAACAAGAGGATTGGACTTTGAGCACATGAGAAAAGCGAGAGCACACAAGGGAGGGGTGGGGAGAGGTAAGACACCTGAAAAATTAGCTAGCATTTGTTGACCTCAACACTGAGAAACTAAAGCAGAACCTTAAAAGCAACTGAGGTTAATAGGAGAAGGGGACCAGGAACTAGAGAAAAGGTTAGATCAAAAAGAATTAACCAAAAAGGTAACACACATGCACAGGAAATTAATGTGAGTCAACTCTCTGTATAGCTATCTTATCTCAACTAGCAAAAACCCTCGTTCCTTCCTATTATTGCTTATACTCTCTCTTCAACAAAATTAAAGATAAGGGCAAAATAGTTTCTGCCAGCTCTCGAGGAGGTGGGGGGAAGAGGGAAGGGTGGAGTGGGTGGTAAGGGAGGGGGTGGGGATGGGGGGAGAAATGATCCAAGCATTGTATGCACATATGAATAAAAAAACAATAAAAATTTAAAAAATGAAATAAAATTTTCTCTACCAACCCAAAGCTGTTTCCAAGCTGCATGTTAAAAGGACATCTCTAAAAAAACCAAAAAAAAAAAATCCTCTATGTCGTGCAATTCATTGAAGAATGTTACTGTGGAAGCAATCATGGAGTCTGGTACTTTCTAACACATATTTTGAGACTCTGCTGGGTCTTTTGGTGATGTATTTTATTTGATGCAAGAATCCTAGTTGCCTATGTGATCAAATAATTTGTATAATTTCATCATGAATATATGAGGTGTATGTACTTGTCATAAAAATCTGTGGTGATGAATGAAGCTAAAGTGATAGAAACCCAACTTTTCTTAAACAGCACTGCTTGAATGAGTTATGGTCATTTTTTCTTAGACACTTCATTTATCTATTCAGGTGTGAAGGTTTCTTTCTTCCATTTGGAATCTTTCTGTTAAATAGTACACATATTCCCTCAGCCTGGCTTTTACCCTGAGCTTTTTAAAATAAATCTTTAGGCCACGAATAGAATTTCCTGCCATGGGAGCATAAAATTTTAAAAGTATTATGTAGCAATAAGCTCTTTTCCCCAGAATTGGAGATAGTGAATTGTCATTCTCACAAATATTCATAGTAGAAACTCCACTGTGTAGTTCTGTCCTTATGGTAGGTGGGGATTCACCCAGGTTGTTGTGGCTGGATCTAGATCGGCGGCAAAATCTCCAATTCCTGAATGGGTATCTTCCTTTATCTGAGGTTGACCAGGAATCAAAGGAAGAAGAGAGATTATTATAACCTTTAGTTGTTTCATTCATTTCACCTTGTTCCCACCATTTTCATTTTATAATATGCTAGGTGCATTGCATACTAGAGGAACTAAGTCATTTATACTGTAAATGTCCTACATTCTGAAACTTGTTAATTGCCTTGTAATTATATTCTTTGTCAAAACCAATTAATTGGTGGTTAATTAATTTAGTTTAGTTTTTCCCATGTGACTGCATTGTAGAGAGTTTGTCTCTGTCCTGCAACATTGAATCATCAGACCATTCACACCTTGTTGGAAAAGATTCCTGGAAGTTAAGTATGATAGCTGAGTAAACATGTCATATCCCATTTTGAAAGCTAAAACTATTTAGTATTGAATTTCAGCAGTCTCATAATCTACTTTCAAAACATGTAACCAAGGTCAACTGTACCCCATCAAAAGAGCATCTGCCCTTAATGACAAAGCCTGCTTGAGTCAATTCTTAGTAAGTCTCTGGCTACTTCACCATAAAGTATGTCTTCAAACCTCAGTCCAATGTTTCTACTGCTTAACTATAAAATTTTCCAAACATGGTACCTTCATATTTTAATAAATAAGTAACATATACCAAATATTTAAAAGATAACAGATAGGCCAAGATTTGCAAGATGATTGACGTTTGACCAAATATGTTTAAATAGCTGCTCTCTCAAGGTTACCCAGGCTCAGAAGACCAATAATCACATGTTCTCCCTCATATGCGGACTTTAGATCAAGGGCAAATACAGTAAGGCGACTGGACTTTGGTCACATGATAAGGCGAGAGCATACATGGGAAGTATGAGGATAGGTAAGAAACCCAAAACACATGATAGTATTTGATATCCTCAATACAAAGGAACTAATGCAGAAACCTTAAAGTGACAGAAGTCAGTAGGAAAAGGGGATCAGGAACTAGAGAAAAGGTCAGTTTGAGAAGAATCAACTTAGAATGTAACACATACGTACATGGAAGCAATTCTAGGAATCTCCCTGTATAGCTATCCTCATCTCAACTAGCAAAAATGCTTTGTCCTTATTATTGTTCATAGTCTCTCTTCAACAAAATTAGAGAAAAGAGCAGAACAGTTTCTGCCTGGAAACAAGGGTGTGGGGGGAAGAGGGAAGGGGGTGGGAGAAAAGGGAGAGGGCAGGGGTAGGGGGGAGAAATGACCCAAACATTTTATCCACATATGAATAAATGAAAAAAAAATAGCTGCTCTCTTGGCTTTTCTGGGATTTGCTATGTATAAAAACATGGGGACAATGCTTGCGGGGCTGGATCAGTGAT
This sequence comes from Castor canadensis, assembly GCF_047511655.1. Taxonomy (NCBI): domain Eukaryota; kingdom Metazoa; phylum Chordata; class Mammalia; order Rodentia; family Castoridae; genus Castor; species Castor canadensis. The sequence continues at coordinate 16,367 of NW_027395461.1, read as the reverse complement.
GCTAGTGTGGGTTTCTGTTTCTGCCACTTACCTGGACAAATTATCAAGACTCTTTTTGATTCAAATCCTCAGTTTAACCTGAAGGATATTATCAATATACCTCATTGGACTAATGCCTAGAACAAGGCATGGTTCACAGTATTCTTGATAAAATTAAGTTTACCCCTAACTCAGATGGTTTAAGGCAGCTGAGACTGCAGTGTTCTTCCTGCAAAGCAAGCTCTACCCTATTCTTCTTTTCAGATAGGAGCCTCCAGATGGCATGCAGGCACAAACACTGCCACCTCTCTACCTGTTATACTTATCCCCTCCAATTCAAAAGTTAGGAAAGAAAAAAGCACATACATTCTAAAATCCTGGAGCATATTTGTGTATGTTAACATATACAAAATTTGATGACTATAAATGTAAATACACAGGTTGAATTGTTATACTCTACCTGGTGTCTCCAATGCTATTATTTCTAAAATAACCCAAATGTATTCTCTTATTCTTCATATGAAAAATAATATTACTAACACCCTGTCCCTTGAAACAAAGATATAATATGCAGTTATAGTATGAGGAAAGACTTGACAGCAGAGTAAACTCCAAGTCCAATAGTTGCTCAATATTTTCACTTAGATAAGTCTTTTGTGATGCATATTATTGATTGGAGAATTCTTATTGTTTCTGTAATGAATGAAAGGGCATGTGATTGCTATAAAATTGGGCTGATAAAACAACCTAACTGCAGAGAAACTCAGCCTGTCTTCAACAGTCTAGAGCAAATTAGGTTAATGGATTCCTCATGCTTGATTCAGGGTATGAAAAAAATGTAAAAATCATAAACTGTGTGCTTATACAAGAAAAGTGACAACAATAAAATAAGGGAAAGCTCTGTACTAGGCTAAATATATCCTAAATTAATAACACAGTTGTATAAAAGAGAGAAATATCAGTGCAAAAGCAATGGAATATCTCAGGGAGAAAGTGGCAAGAAGGATGAATCAAAAGTTCTCCATTGAGAACTTCAGTCCAATTCTAGATGTATGTCTGAAGCAAATGTAGAAAGTAAGCTGGCCTTGGGGTAGATTTAGAACTGAATACAGGTTAGAATCACAAAGACCCTTCAGACCAAGAAGAGATTCCATTTAAAACCATATCTCTTTACTCAAGATTTCAAGTGTGTCTAGGTCATGTGGTCATGACTATTCTGGCCCCGGATGATGACTGCAACCAGAAATGGGGACGATATGAGAGTCCAGGCCTCAAGAGAGCATCTTCTAATAAGACACACAGATGTAGACTTACATAACTACTTTTCTAAAGTGCTCTTGGGATACAAATAAGAGAGCAATTTTCTCTGTGGATGAATGAAAAACAAATTCTCCTAATAGGGACTTGTGTCTTAACTTCAATTCTCAGAGGCAATCTAAGCCCGATTTTGAATGAGTATTGGGTACTTGCATATACTACCTCCTTAGGATATGGAAAATACCTATGAATCAAGAGTTTTATTTTCATCAGGAATGGAGGTGTGAACTGTGAGATGGCACTTCCAGGAAGGGAAGGTATTCATTACTCTCATGCTTGCCTTTGTTTGGATGCCTTGGCCCTAGGAAAAACTGGCCTTTGAGGTCTGGGGACACCTGTTCCTGGATGGGCTCCTGAAAGGTCTGAGAAGTTAATTTACTTGGTCTCTGTGGCATGAATGCCTTCTCTCCAAGGTAGTTCATTTTGATGGCATACGGACATTCGTGTCCTATATGGAGAAAAATAGAAATATAGATTCAGGCTGATGATGGTGGGTGTAATCAAACTTACCTTTTGCTGAATTCACTGGTATGGACATGGTTCTCTTGGATCCTGTGGAATTAATAATGCTATGTCTCCTGAGTGTGCATTATGCACACTCACTAAGGAGACCATCCAGAAAACAGGTGCCCAAGCAAAAGAAGTTAAGTAATAAAGAGATAAAAACCTTAAATATGTTACCTTGTTTGGAATGCATAGATCCATCAGTGAAATGTTCAGTGGTGACTTTCACTATGTTACCATCTGAGACTATTTAAGGCCTTCTAGTTTCTGCCTTGACATCAACCAAATTTTTAAGTCTTAGGAAAATTACTTGAATCCTCTAACCTTACATTCATCATTTTAAAAATGTGTCCTTCCTACTGCAGAGATGGAAGAAAATACATTGATGGACACTAGTTTTTAATATTCCTTAATAATTACAGTAGATGTCAAGAGTTGGTAACATTAGTATTTTCTCATATGAAATGTCACTTTTACCAAAAGAGATGTTTCCCTTTGTCAGTTCGCACATCAGGGCTACTCATGAGCATTGGACTGGTGTTCTTCATGCTTCCCTTACACTGCTGTCCTGCCAGTGTTTCCTCACAGACAGTGAGCAGAAGGAAGACTGCAGCATATTGGAAAATAGAAACAAGGTGCAAAAACAACACCCACAGTCATCAGGAGCTACATGGCAAGTGACTTGCTTTGCTCTTTCATGGTTTAACTTACTTTCTTTACAAAGAATTATCAAAGATGCTGTGCTGTGAAGTGAATGACATTGTCTAGGATGAGTATAAAAGCCCCTTTGCATCCATTTCTGATTTTGCATTGATGTAACTTGGTGAACTCTTGCTGTTCCTTTCCATCTGGTACAGATACATTGTTAGTGCTACATTCAGAACAAGAATTACAGCAACTTTCAACTTTTAGGGTAAAACAAGCTCTACTGGCATCAGTGTAATAAAACTAAGGCTCAGGATAATCAGAAGTTGATCCACACTCGAGAACTGAGAGTACATTCAGAAAAAAGGATTCAGAAAGGCTGAGGAGAGGTCCTCAAGAATAGTGCTCCTGAGAGAAAGCTGTATTCAAAGGAGTTCTGAGGTTTAGTTATCATTTAGATACTTTATCAAACTAATACATTTCATTAAAATATATTTCCAGTATTGCCTTCTCCATGTTATTTCACTTATTGCTGATAAATATTACTAAATAATATCAAGTTATTAAAAAGAAACATGCCCATGACTTCTAGCAGAAATCATTCCCTCTCTCAACTACAGCATAGGCAATATGTCCTGGTCCTTCCTGTGTGTTGGAATGGATTTGTTTCTTCATCTTCACATGATGAGCCGTGAGTTTTTCTTCCAGCTAAATTCTTTTAATAACTATCTTAAAGATGAATCATCTATCAGTAACTTTAAATAGAGAGGAAAATGCAACCAAAAAATAACAAAATACAGGTTGGGAACAATTTAGGAGTTTGCTTATCTCCTTTTTTGTGAAAAGTTCTATGTATAGAGCTTGTGTTAATGAAATATTTATATATGGTTTCACAGCCATGACTGAATTATAGAAGATTGTTACAAAATGGAGGTGACCTATTCTTTAGAAAATGAATAGTGGATTTTTACTGAAGTAGGAACAATAAATGGGAAAATTAATTTCTAATATTTTTTATACTTCCTGACAAAAATAATCCAGTTCTTGTTTTTTTTTAAAAGAAAGCTATGTCTTCATGTGAAAAATTAGAAGAAAACTTCACTTTTTTTCTCCTCAACTGTACCAGAAATTGTCAAGTCTAAAGAGATGTTTCCAAACACCTGTCATAGAGTTAGTGCTGGCAATTATTTCTTAAATGTACAAGTGAATACTTGGGCCATTTTTACATTTAGAGGCATTCAAGCTTAAGACAACAGTCAATACTTTGAGAGAAGTATAACTTTGAGCCCAATCAATCACATTTTAGATTGTCCCTGACATTTACCCAAGAGTGTGAATGGGGCTTCTTCCTTCCCAGAGTTGAAAGATAGCAGGTATTCATTTTCACATTCCTAGGAGACAAAAAGAACAAAGCATCATGAAAGATTATTGAAAATGGATTGTTGAAGAAATTATTTCCATAGCATTTCTGTGTTTCTAAGAAGGAAAGGAATTTGTATCACTACAAATGCTATTATATTCATAGGAGGCCACAGTTTTGCATCAACAGTGCTGATTTCAATAACTCCTGGATACTTCCAAACCTCCAGATTACTCCAAATTCTTGCGTTGTGGCTTCTGAAAGACTACGGATCATAATGCAATCCAGCCATCACTTTCTGAGTGAACCAAGTAATGAGAAACCATACTCAATATCCTCCACTACAGAAGAAAAGTCTAATCCCCAGAGTTCTGCCTTCTGCTATCTCCAATAGTCATGGAGAATGTTGACTTCTGTTACACATGTCCCTCTTTAGACAAACTTGTTGCTCAAAGCCACACATGTGCTAAAATGGGCCTAAGAAAAGTAAAATTTAGAATGTACTATAAGGTCAATAACACTGAGCAAAAGAGACAGAGGTCCAAAAGGCCTTGAGGAGATGTCAGGGGAAAGCCAGTTGTTACTTTCAGTCAGGGAAGCCTTGTTCTGAGAAGAGAATCTCTACAAGGACTCTACCTGGAAAATAGGTCAGGTGTGGAAAGGTTATCCCCAGCAGAATTACTGGCCAACATTAAGGAAACCTCACTTAAACAAATCTAAATTACCAAGATTCTGATGAATTATTTAGAGTCCTAAAAGAAGGGCTAAATCAGAAATATGTTTCAAATGGAGTTATTGTAATAGGTACACACAAACACATGTGTGCATGCACACACTCACACGGGTGTGTGGTACATCAGCACAATATTACATGGCATATAGGAAGTAAGATCTAATAACAAATATTTTCTTATAAGGCAGGGTTTGGAAATGCTTTGTTGAAGTTGTTTAAATCAGGCATACTTATATAACCAAATAACCTCAATTCTTTATTACAATAGAAACTTTTTCTTTGTGGTGAGCTGTTCACGTTAAGCAAAGGTAATTCACAAATATGAATTAAGTGAACTGTATTCTAAGTCACTATCCCCATGTGGCCCCTAAAAGTACTCACTCTCTTCCAAGATTTAATTCTTATACAGAGCACATACATCCTACAGTTTAGAAATCAAGGCAGCAGTAACTGCTTTACTTAGAACATATGAGTTCAGCTCTCTTTTCAATTTATTATTAAATGATACTTCTATAAAATGACTATTATACCAAACGGTGGTTGCTCTGAGTTTTTATGGGACTTTATTATGCTACACAGTCAGATTTACATATAAATCATAGAGATCATGTCACAATATTCAGAATTTTCACAAGGAAATAATTCTATATAAGGAGCCATGCTATACCATGGTTCCTTGATCCAGAGGTCATTAAATTTATTAAAACTGAGTTACACACACTTACCTCTTCCTTTTTTGTGCCTTCTTCTCAAATATGTGCACCTCTTTTACCAAAATATATTTAACTACATATGTGAGCACTATCAAAACATAAAACAACAGACAAAAGTAAAATAGAATGAAAGTTGTGCACACTCTTATAGCTAGCTGCCTTCAGTTCCTAAAAGTGTGTGTGTGGGACAAACTATGACTTTGATATCTATAATAACCAATTATCATATGATTATATATATATATACACATACAAAAACATATATTTGGATAGATATATGATTCTCAAAAATAGAAGTTATCTTTTAATTTAAAAATAGCTTACAAGCAACTTACAGTTATTCCTATAATCGACAGTGTCTTCTTAATAATATCATTTACTGTATCAAAACTTGTTGCAGTGACAGCAACAGGCTATAAAAAATGAAAAAAAATGCTATAAATTAAGAATTCCAAAGCACACAATTCTGTAGTTATTGTCAACTTATTATCCATATTAAACAAAACTTGTTTTCAGGTGAGGACAAAAATAAAGCACATGTAGAGCACAAAACCTTGACTTTAGATATTTTTCATTCCTTTATATAACATGAAGTCAGTAGAAAGCATTTCAGTATAACACCTTTCTCTGCAAATAAAGGATTTGTAGCACTTCAAATATAGCAGCTTAACTGAGAAAAATTCAGTACTCAGAGAGGGTTTGGGGACTGATTCTGAGCACTGTGAGGTTGTTTCAATAAAGGAGGAGAGTAGTTTCAAAAGAAGAAGCTCATATTATGAAAAACAGGACACACTAAGCAGAGGCCACTAATGGGAGATGGACGAAAAAGAAGGAAGTTAAGAAGGTGAATATGGTTGATGTACTCTTGATACAAGAATGAATATAGAATTTTCAAACATGTTGAAGGGGACTAAGATAGAAAGGAGAAAAACAGAAGAGAGAACAATTTGGGATATAAAATATATATATGTGGAAATGTCACATTGAAACTCTCTTACATAGAGACATACAAAAATGCTTTTTTTCAAACATGGAGAACAGGAAGGTAAAACATGTCTTGTTTCTGGGTGCTGGCATCATTGAGAGTGAAAAGGAAGTAGGGAAAAGTTAGAAGGGTGAATATGGGCAAAATATTATGTATTCATATATGAAAGTGGAAAAATGGACCTTCTGAAACTGCTGCAGTAATAGGGGGGATGAGGGATAAAGGAGAATAATGCAGAGGGTGAATTCAATTATGATGCATTGTAAGAACTGTGGTAAACATCACAATGTACTCCCAGTACAACAATAATAAAATGATTAAAAAGTAAAGGAGGAGCTGAAGCCTTTCGTTTTCTAGCCAAGTGGGTTGTGATACTTTGGCTTTATTCCTTTACTTGTCGTATATTTAGTTCTACTAAAATCAGAATAAAAATTGGCTATAAAAGACTTCTTCAAAAACACTATGTAGAGAGCACTTTCCCTTCAGGGTTAGCTAGATTTTCATTGTTGATATCTATTGAAATAATAAATCTAACAATGAAGAATGAAAACTTTCATGGTTTTAGCTCCATTCCCATCTGCCAATGAATAAAGTCATTTCTACTACATCACACATTAAGATGTGTTCTGGAAAAATAGGAAGACAATTTGTAGAAAGCCTGAAAAAAATTGAAGGGATTCTGAATTGATGCCATTGAAACATCTGAATTTCAAAATATGTTAGCATAAAATAAGAAAATTACTATGCATGTAGATTTTGCAATATAACATAAATCCACAATCAGGTCTGTGTCATCTGATAAGCACTGCTTAAAGAAGACAAAAGCTGCTGTGCATGGTGTCAGGCTCCTGTAATTCCAGTACTCCAAAGACTCAGGCAGGAGGGTTGTGAGTTTGAGGCCAACCTGAGCTACATAAGGAGAATGGCTAACAAGACAAACAGCATAGGTGGGCACCCACAGGCCTTAAAATGATACTAAAAAAAATCAAGTTAAGGAAACCCTTTTATGACTCATTGTATTTTACTTTATTATGGACTAAATGGTTCATGGGACAACTGGACCCAAAGTTGTTAATTGTGTATGTGTGTGTGTGTGTATCTGCGTTGCTGAGGATCACCCACAGCCTAGCACATATGGTCAAGTGTTTCTATCACTGAGGGTTAGCTAGGCATTGGGGTCTTATTAAAACTTGTTTTACCCAGGCTGATCTTGAACCACATTTCTTCCAATCTCTGGCTTCTAAGTATCTAGGATTACAGGAGTATCAAACAAGCCTGGCCAAAGGACAATGGATTTTTATGAACAAACCATCTTAAATTCATTCACTTCTCATTGTGCCTCTTATTGCCTAACAATTATGAAATTTCTCACAATACCCAAAAGTAGGGCTCAGATCATCCAAATTCAAGGAAGTCAGAGCCTCTTATGCTAAAATATCTGGAGGGTACAAACACTTGGGCTATAGCTTGATATTTAGTTAGAAGTAAAGGTTCTGCAGTTTTTAAGATGTTCGAAAGCCCCTCCTTACATGTTAAAATTCCACTGTCTTTTACAAAGAAACCCTTTGAAATTCTCATCATTCTAATTTATGTGGTTTAGAAGATAATAGGTTCTCATGATATGTGGAACCAAGTAAGATCAAAATAATAATTACAATAACATATGTATTCATTCTAGATGGTGTTCTTGTAGATAAACAGGTAAATTTGTGTAGATAGAGCTCTTTGTAAAAAAAAAAGTAGGGTTTTTTTTTTGATATTGAGATATGGACTCAGGGCTTCACATTTGCTAGACAGGCACTCTATACCACATGAACCATGCCTCCAGTCCTTTTTGCTCTGGTTACATCAGAAATAGGTTTTCAATGTCTGCCCAGGACTAAGTGCATCATAATACTCCCTTCTTGTGCTTTCTTCCCTTGTTGGGATAGAAGGCATGTGCCACCATGCCCACCATTTTTCTGTTGAAATGAGATCTTGAAAACTTAATTTTCCGTAGATGGGCTGGGAACCACAATCTTCCCTATCTAAGCCTCCCAGGTAACAGACATGTTGCCACTATGCCCAGCTATTATTTGAGTTAATGTCTCATTAACTTTTGCCTGGGATGGCCTCAACTGCAGTCCTTCTGATCTCAGCCTCCCAAGCACCAAGGATTACAGATATTTGCCAGTAGCACCCAGCAACAAATAAAGTTTTAAAAATATTTATCAAAATTTAAAAATATTTATTCCATGTTTCCAAATGGAAATATAACTATTTTTCCATATAAGTTGAATATTACTTGCAAATACAAAAATATATATATATATTTTATAATATATATAATATATTAAGAGCTGAGACCAAGCTTAAGATGATATAGACGGTCAACTTATGAGACACAAAACATGCATTCAAAATGTTTATTTTTTATAAATTAGACATAAATAAAGTAGATTTTTTTAAATATCAAGACAAATGCATTAAGAAAATGTGGTACTTATACACCATGGAATTTTATTCAGCCACAAAGAAGAATGAAATTTTGTTATTCACAAGTAAATGGAAGGAACTGGAGAACATCATCTTAAGCAAAGTTAGCCATGCTCAGAGGGCCAAATATTGCATGTTCTCCCTTATATGTGGATTATATACCTAAAACAAATGCAGTAATATTATTGGGCATGGGTCCCACACTAAAGGGGAGAACACGCAAAGGAGGAATAGGGGAAAGGAAAGGAACCTAAACCTTAAATGTGGTTGACTGTAGAGGAGTGAATATAGTAATCTTAAACTGGCAGAGGCCACTATGGGAAGGGGACTAGGAAGTAGCAAAGAGATCTGGTAGAGAAGAACCAATGTGGGTTGCAATACACATGTACATGAAAGCATCACTAGGAATCTCTCTGTATACCTACCTTTTTCTCAAAGTAGCAAAAATGCTATGTCTTTCTTATTATCTCTAAGGTTACTCTTCAACAAAATCAGAAACAAGAGGGAGGAACAGGTTCTAGCTGGGCACAGGGCATGGAGGGCAGGGGTGGAGGGAGGAGGTGGCCCAAACAATGTATGATTAAAGTAAAAATCATAAAATTAAAAAAAATAAATAAAAAGAAGTCAAGATGTATTCCATGACAAATTGTAAATATAACCACTTGCCACCATTGAAATCAAGCCAGCAGAGACATGTCAGTGCTTCCTTATGACAACTGTCTAGCCTTTTCTTTCTCCTGCAATGCATCTGGTACATGGAAACAGGTCACAACAATCTTGTGACTATGCTATTGGCCAAGAAAGAATGTGTTTGCACTATGCTTTTCCTCTTTCAATTACTATTTTGTATAATTTAGAACCACTATTCAGGGCAGCAGAGTGGCCCAAGTGGTAAGAGTGCCCATCTAGCAAGCATCAGGCCCTGAGTTCAGAACCTCAATGTGACAAAAACAAACAAACAAAAACCCCTGACTCCACTAGAACCACTATATAGAAACAAGAGACATAAAAATACCTATTTTATTCATCATTATGAACATCCTGGCTACTGTACTACAATTTCAGAAATCAAATGTCACATAGTATTGAAGATATGGGTTTTTTTTTCTCAATAGCAGTAAAACACATGAAGTAGACATATGCTGATTCCTTAAAAGTGTCATCTCTCATAGCTAGCTCAATTGATTCCTGATTTTCTTAGGAATGAAAGATGTATCAAAACTCTGTATTTTAATTAATTGCTAAGTGCAATGTCTGTCCCTAAAGAATCCGGTATTAGAAAGGGAACACTATTGGTGTGAACTGAGAAAATTAGAAAATGAATATTAGATAAAATTTTATATTGGCTAAGTTTTATCTCAGTCATAAAGCACTTCCCTAGCATATGTGAGATCCTGAACTCAAACATCAGCACTGTATATACAGACACACACTATATCATATATGTATAATATAAAATACATTTTATCATACATATGTATGTATATAATGATATTAAATTTACTGAAGTTGCTGAATAGTAGTTACCTAGAAGAATATCCTCATTCTTAGAAAATACATAAGTATTTAAGGATAGAGGCATGGTAAATGTAACTGACCTTCAAAAATAAGTGTGCATAAATGTTTTTTAAGGAAACGAATAAGGCAAAGTATTATCAAATAAGTGAATATAAGGACTATATGTTACTAGTCACACTTTTACTTCAATGCACGTTGATGATTTTGAAAGACACAAAAGTATTTTAAAATAAAATACTTTTTATGTGTGTGTGTATAATATACATTTTTTTCATGTAGGCAGGTATGTTATGTGTGTGTTATAAGAAACATATAAAACACATTGTATTGTTTATTTCATTGTAATGTTTATATACGTGCACATAATGTACTTTGATCAAATTCACCTCTATTACTATTTCTTAACCTGCTTTCCTACATCCCCCACTTGTTTCCTTTTTTGAAATATTAAGTTCCATGTGATACTTTATAAATTCTCTCTTTTTCCACCAATACTTTATAAATCTCTCTCTCTCTCTCTCTCTCTCTCTCTCTCTCTCTCCTCTCTGTCTCCCCCTCAAACATACTGTAAGTCAGGAAATTGAAATTTTCTTTTTGGTCTTAAAAACACTTACAGAATGCTGTATGTCTTTGATGAAGATCGGGAGCTCAAGGGTCTTCTGATTGTCCTTCTCTTTTGTTAGATTGATGTTTCTAATGATTCAATAATAACCACAAATTGTAAAATGAATTAGCTAGTACCATATTTTCAAAACCTATGTTGTTAAAATTACCCATCTTTATTATGTTATATTTAAGAACATACAAAAAGATTCAGCAAGATCAATTATATGTTTGAAAATAGACAAAAATATTTCAGGAAAATGATTTGTGGCCCTGAGGATACCAGGTTGCCCTGGGATGTAAGATTTGGGAAGCAGATCTAGTCCTCTAAGCACTCTTGCCTGCATGACAGGGTTCAACACCTTCCTGGACTCAAGATTAGGTAGGACGCAGTAGTTTCTTTGAATTGACTCAACAGAGTAAGAAACCTGTGTTTATGAGAATTTAATATATGTTTCAAGAATATTAGCTCTAATCTACAGGTTGAAGAACAGAAAAGGTAAGAGTTTCAACCAAAACTTCCTCAAATATAAACAAAGCGTACTTATCAATTAGAGAACACTGTTTATAGTAGCATCCAGGGTAAATGCAAATAAGATTTTATTTGAGGATAGTCTGATAATTTCTGTGACTAAAAAGTGGAATAGTTTAAGGGTGTCAGCTTTCAGGGACTTTCCTTCTTTTATCACAAATTAAAGTATTAAAATATGTACACTGGCAAAATACCTTTCAAGGAGTGAGCACCACTTTTCTTTTTGCTCCAAAGATCTGTAATATAAAAAGTAAGAAAAATTAAGCACAACATATTCATGCTAAGATGTTAAGATCATCATTCCAAATGAAAATATTAGCGCCCACTGTTACCGCTGTGGGTACAGGTGGAAGTAGTATCCCACTAATAACTGAGTTTGAGGGACCCTGCTCTTTACAGGAGATCTTCCAGTGATAAGTGCATTTCAGAGGGGAAGAGATGTTGATTTGGAATTTAAACACTGGATTTCAGCCATACCCTACTACAAGCTATGTGTCACAGCCAAGTCTAAGATTCAGTTACTACAACTGATAATTAGGGTAATTAAACCTTGGGGAGCTTTAAGTACTATTCAAATATAAAAACTACTGTTCAGATTTAATATTACTTGAGAAATTTGTTCTTTGAATGAACTACTCTTGCACAAGGAACAAGAATATCTTTTTAGAGGAAAGAAACCTACAATGTTTTATTTCTTTATGAAAATTTCAGAGTTGTAAAATGAAAGTTACTTTCTAGAAAACATTCATTAGTGTGACCCTCTGACCAAGATCAATTCACTTGTGCCTAAATTGCTAATGATTTAGTATCCCCTTTGCTATTCCACACTTGTATTAAATATGTAAATAAAAATATTTTGAGAATCATTCATATATGGACTGATCACTTGTTAGCTATTTTTCTTAAAAATCTGGCATATTATATATAACATGAAACTGACCATGAGTGACTTCTAGTACTCTCAATATTGTTTATCTACCATCAATATCTTTTTACCAAAAGCAAGCCCTTTACCTAACCTATTGATCATTATTCCCATTCTCCCTTGTTCCTATCCAACACCACATTGTTAAACATTTGGTTTGTTTCTATGTTGGCTATTACAAGCAATGTTGCTGTGAACATTGATGCACAAAGTTTAGTGTGGATGTATGTTTGCATTTTTCATGAATCTACATTCAGGATTGAATTGCTGAGTCATTGAGCAATCCTATCTTGAAATTATTATGGAAACATCAGACTTTTTTCCCCAGAACTGCCACATTTTGTATTTCTATCAGGAGCAGCAAGTCCACTTTCCAGCTCTGTGCTGTTGGGATGGGTTTCATCAGGAGTGTTGATCACCAAGATGGCCTCTAATCTGCATATGTACAGGGATATCACTTCTCATTATGCCAGTTTAAAGAACTGTAACAACAGCAAACAGAAAAGCAATAGATGCTGAGCATTTTTGTATTATAACAATGTAAATCTAATTTTGACATGTCATCTACTCATCAAAAATATAAAAGGTTTTTTTAAACTATCTCAGCAAAGGCTTCGTATATTCTCAATTTAAACTCCTTCCTCTAACCTGCCACATGGAGAGAATATTAAGCAATAAGAAGTGATAATGTTTAGATAAATCTGTCATGGAAGAGAAGACATTGATACAAACATAATCTTCCCAATAATCTTTGGAAATTTTCCTTGAGTCAAAAGCTGCATCAAAGAATTTACTAAATTTATAAAACTTGCTAAAATTTTAATTAGTTGTTTCAACTTTGAGATGGTGCATCATGTTTTGGCACAGAGTGGTGAAGAGAGTAAAGAAGAATGCTGAGTACATGTGATGAACCCTCTATGAGTAAAATATATATGAAATGTGGCATCAGGTTTGTGTTACACAATATCTGTGAAATCAAGTGTATGAGCTCAAGATGGCTAGGTATATAGCCACATTCCCATCTTCATGCCAACCTATGAATGTGTTGGAAAACTAATCTGTACTGCATGAATAAATCTCTATTTCAGATTGTCTAAAGACACCATGAGTGATACATATTGTCTACAGACAACAAATATGAAAATCTGTCACATGGCAATTCAGGCATCTGAATTTTGATGACAAAATTTTTTATTTGTATAATTAAATACTGTATTTCTGTAAAGAATTAAATTGAGAGAACAAAAGGAAAATTTCAAACTTAATTGGACTATGCAATGACACTTGCTGAAAAAAGATCTATTCATATAGTTTTAAAACACAGATAATACCTGATCATTAGAGAGAGAGAGAATGGTAGAGAAAAGGCCTAGTCCCTTGTTCGCTGGTTTGCCTCTCACAGTCCCTAACACCCACCCACCCCAAGTAACTTCTAGAGTCCTGCTGAACAACCACTGGTTAAAGCCTATTTGACTATTGACTCATTTGCACATATTTGCATGTAAAAATCTCTTAGGAGAAAATACAAGGCAAATGAACAATCTTATGGGAGGTCCAAAAAAATGAATCTACAGCTTAATATGCAGTCAGACTTAAATATTTTCCTATTTTGAATAAGTTGTAGGAAATTTTTAATGGCATTTTTGATCTGGAATAAAACATAAAAGGTAACTGTGCTCTGTCATAGGTAGCCCATATAAATACAAGGCCTAGTTGTGGGTCTTACAGGAAGGTGGCCCTGAAGTTCTCCATCGGCCACCCCAAGAGAAAGGACTTCTTGGCTTCAGAATCGCCTTCCTCCACTTTGTCCATCCATACGATGTGCAGTGGGATTACACATTTGATCTTCAAGATATTCTTACACCTAGAAAGATAATCAAGCACAATCTCTGTTTGTGTCTTAATTGTGGGAGCAGCTCTGATCATGGGAAGACACTAATTCTGCCTGCTGCAGAGCAAAAGCATGCCACTTCCACCTCTAGCAGCTTTGGGGTCTGGCCCAATGAACAGCTCTATGGGCCATGACCAAGGGTGTGGTGGGTGAAGCCTAAACCAGGAAACACTGAACACATTTTGTAGATAGCACCAAACAATTGTAGACTATGCTATCTTTCAGAATGTTAAGTACTGAGCAAGCATCATACTCTATGTTCTAAAGGTTTGTTTTAAAGAACCATTAATTGATTTAGTTTCTATGGCCTCAAAAATAATTTGAAGGGCTGACCAAAATGCAAAAGTATATGATTTATGAAAACAAAGTTTTTATATGACAGACAGGGTTAGAAATATATAACTTTGGATTCAAGGGTTTTGAAACACATTTCAATCTTAGTTCATATAAGATTTATTATTGTTAGCATACAAGTTATTATAAATTTCCTTTGTTAAGATTTTATTCACAGGTGAATAAATGTAAAAATGATAAAACAAAAAATAAGAAAAGATTTTGTTCATAATCATTTTCCAATTGATTCTCTTTACACTGAAAAAAAATTGCACGCTACAACATGAACCCTACTTTAAAAAAAAACACAAATGAAGAAACACAACAGGCAAAATGCAGTAGAGACCACAAGGTACTCCATGTGAGTGTTGCACACTCAAAACGTGTATGGTCTTTTCAATTTTGTAGCTACTCTTTTACTATTAATATTTTAATAGTTATTAAGCACAATCTGTTTTAAAAACGTAAGTCAAATGCAATGAAATAAATAACTTCCTACCTAGCATTCTAATGACTATCAAATTGATCATGAAGGCCCCATCTTCTTGAGAACAGAATTTTCTAATGTATGGGTTAAGAGTCCCTAAAACAAAACTCCAAAATTTGAAATGCTATGAAATGCAAACCTTTCTGAGCACCAATATGATATACCATAAGTTGAAAATTGTACACCAGATCGCATGTGACAGATTAAAGTCAAAATATAGACATATCACATAAAATTACCTTTAGGCTATGTCTATAAAGTGTATACTAAATATAAATGATTTTCACATTTCAATTTGCATCACATTCCCAAGAGCTCTTGTGTGTATATTCAAATTTCCAAAATCTGAAAAAAAATCTCCAAACTGAAACACTTCTGGTCCCAAGAATTTTAGATAATGTTGAGTATCCTCAATCTGCGATATTAAAACAATGACCATCTCTTGTAAGCTAAATCAACCTCTTCAATAAAATTCTCAAAATAAAATTTACTATCAACATTCAGCACAAATAGAGAAAATATACTGCATATATGAGCAAATAAACACTTAAATTTGCATGAATCCCTACACACAAAGTGAAATTTATTTGTTTCCACAAAATACATGGGGATTTGTAGAACTCTTTATTCCATTGAGGTGGTTACTGGCTCATCGACTTCACAAGTAAGTCTTTCCAAGTGAAGTCTGAGGTGAGCTGAGGTAAAATGGAACACAAATCACCCACTCCCTTTATGTGGAGAAGTTGGGAAGTGAGCCACTAAATTCTGATCATTCATTTGAAGGAATTTATGGAAGGCACAACACACGCTTTCTCTAAGAGGGACATGTAATGGAAAAGAAAACATTTGTTACTGCAGGAGGTTAGTAGATGTTTTTCTCAAAAAAAATTTATTATACTACTTGTGATCATGATTATGCCCAAATGATAATGATGTCTCTTTTCCTAAAATCTATAAACTCTTGCAAAAGGTATCTGCATTCAATGCTGACAGTTACCTACTCAAAAAGAATTCTGTTTTCTGTATTTCAAGGGCCTTGTGATTTTGAACTTTTTTCAAATGCACAAAGTCACTTATAGTTTTTAAAATTCCAAATGGACATAGAGAGTATATAAATATTCTTTACTTGTTTGGTGGTAGTAGGGTCTGAACTCAAGGCTTCACAATTGCTAAGCAGTTGTTCTGTCCCCTGTTCATCACATCGAGCCCACTTTGCTCTGGTTATTTTTGGAAGGCTCTCATTTTGTAGCCAGGCAAGTCTGGACTACCATCCTTTTATGCTTCTGGCCACAGCTGAAAGCATGAAAGGTATGCAACTCTGCACACACTGTATTGTTGGACATGGAATCTTAAAAACTTTTTGCCTG